>NC_081415.1:57022211-57234711 GCF_030272615.1 Cryptomeria japonica | reverse complement strand
CATACATATATGAGTCATCTTACAACTTGCCATGTCATCTTATAATGATTTTACAATTAATTACAAAATATATTACAAATAAAATTCTTGTCAGCCTGGGTGTCGGTATCCTTTCTTTCACTGTCGGTGTTCTGTGTGCTGGTGTAGAGTTTGTCATTGTCGGTGCCGATATAATTGTCTTGCCGATATCATATCATTACAAGGTTGCCATCAATGACAAAACCTTCAATCACCTACAATTTCTCATTGGAGTGTGTATTTGCCAACAATCTCCCCCTTTGGCATTGATGGCAACACTCATGAGAAAAATCCAAAAAGTGTCATCCAAAAAGAATCTACCAAAATTGTCTTACCAAAAACTGTGTGCCAAATCATATGTGCTCCCCTTGAGTTAATGGTGTCTTCTGCTAATCATTTTTCTATGCTAATCATTTTCTCTGCTAATCATTTTTCTCATTACCACTACTCCCCCTTTGGCATCAATGACAAAGGTTGTTAAAGTGTCAACTGAGTGTGGTTTCTAGTTTCATCCCTGTAACTGGTTGGTTACAATCTGAAAAGGGTCTACCAATACTAGATTCAGGCTCTTAGTGAACCGTTCACTGTCCTTTAATGCGGCCTCTATCCTCTGAATTATACCGGTGAGGTGTTGCATTTGTTGTTCTGATGTCTTCTATCCTTGAACCAATGCCTCGGATATCTCTTTTCTCAAGGAGGCGAGGTAGTCCAATTTTGGACTAAGTCTCCATTTCAAATCTTTTGCCTTTCCATTTATTCTTTCCTTCTCTCTTTCAAATTTCTGAAGTTCCTCCTCAAAACCTGTTATTTTCTGCTCAAAAACTAATAATGGTTTAGATGAATTAATGAAATTGTTAGCTAATTTATTTATTTCTTCATGTACCATACTGATCTTCTTGTCTATATCTAATGTCAAAAAGTTTGTTTTACATGTATCTCTGTACAACTTTTTAAATTCTTTTAGTGTTTTACATAGTGTCGGTAAAAGAGTGTCAAATTATCTCATGCACTTCTTTATTTCCTCTTCAAAGAATTTATGTTTTTCTTTCTCAATTTTCTCTTTGAATGCTTCCTCATTTATTTGTTCAACTGTCACAATGTTGTCAATAATATACTTAGACAATGTGTCAAGTCAATTTAAAGAATCTTTATTATCCACATTACACTTGGGTGCTACCATTTTCAAAATTGGGATTGTATCATCAATAGCTTTGTATGCTTGTGCACTGCACTCTAATATTTTCTTGATTGAATCCAATAGAACTTATGTCACATTTGTTGGTCTGAATTCTACCATGGAAGAACCAACAATCTGTATTCCGTCGGTGTGAGTTGATAGTTCTGATACTTAATGTAAGTACAGATGCCAAGCTAATAAGATGAGAGGGGGGGTGAATCATACAAACTTAATCTTCCATAAAAACAATAGATTCAACCTCGGTAACATATACTTCAGTAATATAACCAAAACTGCTAAACATGCAAACTCAAAAGCATATAAACATCATAACACCAGATTTAATGTGGAAACACAAATAGGGAAAAACCAATGTGGGATTTCAGACCCACTAAGAAATATACTCTTCTAGAGTATGCTCGGTTAAAAGCAAATCTTGTTAAAGATTACAAACACATTGCTAGATGTGACCCGGTTAAGGGATTTCCCTCAGATCTGTTAGGATCTTCACCTTGTAAGAAATGACCTTGTTAAAGGATTTCAAACACTCAATCAAAATGTCACCTTGCTAGAGGGTTTTACAAATAAGACTGTTAAGTCCACTCAGTTAAGAGATTTTCTGTCACTTCACAAAATAACAGTAATAAAAATCTATCTGCAACTTCACATCTAAAATGCTAAAGTAGATTCTTATTTGCTCAATGCAATAGAACTAATCTTGTCCATCTGTTGGGCTCTATACTCTATTATTCAAACAAGTCTTCAAGCTTCAGTGCTCGGTAATCACTATGTAGCATCCCTGTGCATACACTTGCCCGCATACATTGTTTATCAACAGTTCCTTATTTATAAACAATTCGCCAACTGCTTAATCTCCTTGATCATATTTCTCATGATCAATCATAACCATTAGATCTTCAAACTTGACCAGGTTCAATGTATCCTTCGATCTAAAAATGTTTTACCCCGCCTTGGAACTTGCATACATTTCTTGGAACTTGTGCTAGGGTATTGTGGTTCAATCTGAGTTGTAGATCTTCCTGCCGATTTTCTTTTGCCATAGATTCTTTAACAAACTTCATTCACGACATACCAATCATTTAATCATAGCCAGCTCATCAGCTTCCTTCATTAAATAATGCTTTTATTCATTCAATGCATTCTGTTATTACTCGGTTGCAACTCAGTAAATACTAAACTTCACTCGGTAGACATTCTGCCTTCATTAACCAATAGCGATAACCTTAGGGTTTACCGACTAGGTTCTTTGCTCGGTAACATAGGATAGTATTAACCTTACAATCAATAACATATGTATGATATCAAAACAATCTAAACATCATGATCTCATCATTGTCTAACTCGGTAATAGTTGCCCATTGAATAACTTATTCCTCCCCTTATTCATCATATTCTTTCTATGTGTTTTACTGACATCTTTATACTCATCAAATCATACTTCTCAAGATATGGAAACATCATACTGAATTAGAAAATCAATTTCTTGACATCAATGACAAAATAATAATATTAAGACAGTAAACATCCTTAATCAGTTATATCCATAATCATCAACAACCTTCTTAATATCCTTATTGAAATGCCAACAATCTCTCCTTGTCTGTTATAATGCCAACAATCTCCTCCTTTGGCATTGATGGCAAAACCAATTGATTTGACCTAATTGATTCGGATTGTTGTGAGATTTTGAAATGCTGAAATGCTCTCCCCCTATCATCACTCTTCTCCCCCATACATTAGTATCCACTCCTTTTCTCCAATATTCTCCCCCTTTGACAACAATGCCAAAAAGTAAAGAACTAAAACATAATTTCTTCCTGTATGAAGTGATTTCCTGCTGTTATGTGTCAACTTAGTCTCGGTCAGAGCATTTTGTCTTCAATTCATGTTCCCTGTATTGTTTCCTACACACCTTTAGAAAACATCCTAAAGTGTGCAAATCAACATCAACTCCTAAAAGATATTATGTAAATTCATCGAATTGATGCTTTCACTGAACTCGGTCACTGAGTAGAAGATAGGGGTAAGACCCCTAACTTACTTCTGAGATACTCAAAAGTGTCCCTTGGCAGTGGCTTGGTGAAGATATCTGCTATTTGTTCCTTTGTGCTAACATACTCCAACACCACTTTCTTCTCTTGAGCTTCTTCTCTAAGATAATGATATTTGATAGAGATGTGCTTTGTCTTAGAGTGCATAACTGGATTCTTTGAAATGTTAATGGCACTAGTATTACCATAGAATATAGTTACTGGCTCAGTAACTTTCTCATTTATACCTTCCAATAGTTGTTTGATCCATGCTATGTTGGTACAATTCAATGCTGCAGCAACGTATTCAGCTTTTGTTGTTGACTGGGAAACACATCCTTGTTTCTTGCTAAGCCAACTCACTAGTCTTTCTCCTAAAAAGAAAGCTCCTCCACTTGTGCTTTTCTTGTCATCAATGTTGCCTGCCCAATCAGCATCAGTATAAACTTTTAAATCAAAATCATTTCTTTTCTGATATACTAAGTCATAATCTTCAGTGCCTTTCAAGTATCTGAAATTTCTCTTGATCGTTGTCATTTGTGTTTCCTTAGGATCTGCAGAGAATCTTGCAACTATACCTACTGCATGTGCTATGTCTGGCCTGCTGTGAACAACATATTGCAACTTTCCAATCATGGATCAGTAAAGTGTCTCATCAACAGATGCAGATTCATCATTCTTTGATAGTTTACAGTTGGTAGTCATAGGAGTACTTACTGGTTTTGAATCCTCCATTCCAAATTTCTTCAAGATTTCCTTTATGTACTTGGATTGAGTAATGAAAATCTCATCTTTCATTTGTAGTATCTGTAGACCTATAAAATACATTATCTCACTGATTAATGACATCTCAAATTCTTTGCTCATTTCATTTCCAAAGTTCTTACATAGAGAGTCATTTCCACAAAAGATAACATCATCAACAAATATGGTTGAGATCAGTATTCCATTTTCATCATTCTTCATGTACATATTGTTGTTTTCACTTGTCCTTATAAAACCAATCTTGATTAAATAAGAGTGCAATCTTTCATACCATGCTCTAGGTGCTTGTTTCAAACCATATAAATCTTTGTTCAATTTACATACCTGATCTTTATTTTTGTCTTCAACAAATCCTTCAGGTTGTTCAATAAAAACTTCTTCTAATATACCATTCAGAAATGCAGATTTGATATCCATTTGATATACCTTGAAATTCTTGTAAGTAGCATATGCCAACAATGTTCTTACTCCTTCAAGTTTTGCCACAAGTGCAAAAGTCTCACCATAATCAATTCCTTCTTCTTGGGCATAACCTTTGCAAACTAGTCTTGCTTTATTTCGAATAACCTCACCTTTTTCATTCAGCTTGTTTCTGAAAATCCACTTTGTACCGATTACATTTTTGTCCTTCAGTCTTGGGACCAATGTCCATGTGTCATTCTTCTTGATTTGATCAATCTCTTCTATCATGGCATTTATCCAATCTTCACTGTTAAATGCCTCTTTCACTATTCTCGGTTCAAATTCAGATATCAGACATGTGTTCTATCTCAGTTTGTTCCTTGTCATTATTGGATCATCCTTATCTCCTATAATCTGACTTGATGCATGATTTCTTCTGACATACTTGGCTAATACAGGCTCAGTAGGCTCTATATGATCTTCTTCATCACTTAGTAACTGAAAATTTTCTTCATTTCCTTCTGCAGTTTTCTCGGTAGAACTTGTCGGTTGAACATAGACAAATTCATCATAATCTTCTGGTTCTTTGGAATTTCCTTCATCATTTCTTTCTGCAAATTCATCAATTTTCACATTTGCACTTTCTATTATTTTGTTAGATGATTTGATCAGACATTTAAATGCTTTACTTCTAGAAGAATAACCAAGATATGTTCCTTCTTCACTTCTCTAATCAAACTTGCCATTTCTATCATCTTTGTGTACATAGCATCTACTTCCAAAGATTTTAAAATAACGTACATTAGGTTTCTTGTCATACCAAATTTCATATGGTGTCTTCAAAGTTCCTTTCTTTAGTTGTACTCAGTTCAGGGTGTAAACTGTTGTGCTTATTACTTCTCTCCAAAATGTTTGTGGCACTTTCTTTTCAATCATCAGGGTTCCGACACAATCCACAATAGATCTGTTTCTTCTCTTAGCAATTCCATTTTGTTGTGGAGTTCTCGGTGCGAACACTTGTCTTTTTATACCATGATCATTGCAGAATAAGTTGAACTCATCAGATGTGAACTCTCCTCCTCTATCTGATCTAAGACATTTCAGTTGTCTTCCTGTTTCATTTTCAACTCTTTCCTTGTACCATTTAAACATTTGAAAAGCTTATGATTTTTCTTTTAAAAACATAACTGACATCATCCTTGAATAATCATCCACAAATAATATGAAATATTTATCACCATAATAACTTTGAACTTTCATAGGACCACAAAGATTAGTGTGCACAAGATCCAAAATTCCCTTGGAAGTGTAGGACTTACTTGTAAAGCTTGATCTTGTCATTTTACCCATCTGGCATCCTCGGCACATAGCATTCTCAAGTTTTTCAAGACTCGGTAGACCTCTTACTCGGTGCTTCTTGCTTATTTTTATCAAATTATCAAAATTTACATGACAAAACCTTTTATGCCATAACCAAGTATCATCTATCTTTGCATACAAACATTTATTTTGAGTTGAGTCAAGGTGAAATGTGTTACCTTTTGTTTATGTCTCGGTAGCCGCTAACTTCCCATGCTTGTCATGAACTTTGACAATTCCTTTCTGAAATTCTATTTGGTATCCTGTATTGTTTAGCTGTGCTACACTCAACAAATTGTATTTCAAACTTTCAACCCAATAAACATCATTGCATCTTGCATTGTCAAGAAGTGTTATAGATCCTTTACCTTTTACCGGACATGGTGCATCATTACCAAATCTTACATAGCCTCCATCATAGTCTTCTAACATAACAAACTTGTGTTTATCACCTATCATGTGATGTGAGCATCCACTATCTATGATCCAAGAATCATTAGTATTTATGTGAGATATTAGGGATTTTTCTTCATACCTTTCTTCATCTGATCCATATTTGATAGCCACATAAACTACTTCCTCTGTATCAGTTTCATCTGATTTATCATCATTGGATTCCTCATTGGCTATTAAGCATGACTTTCTATCTCTTCTTCTGAAGTCTTGGTGTCCTTTGTAATGATTATCTTTCTGTCTATCATCTCGATAATCTCTCTTTTCAGTAGAATCTTTGTCAGGATAGTTAGAAGCCATATGTCCTATCTTATCACAATTGAAACATTTCAAAGGTAGTTTTCCTTTATACTTACCTTTGCCTCTCGGTAACCTTCTGGCTAATAGTGCTTTAAACTCTTCTTGCTTTCTGATTTCCTCATACAGTATGTGTACTTCCTCCATGTTCTTGTGAAATATTTCAGTTGCTCCACTGTGATCCCCTTTAGTGTACTTACTCATTCTATCATTGTAATCATCAGATTCACCAATATGAAAAGAACTAAATGCATATTCAACTTCATTTACCGATGACCCATTGTTATCAAATTTACTTAACTCAAATGCATGTAGCTTACCAATAGTAGCATCTAAAGAAACTAGCATATTGGGTACAGACCTCAATTCATTGATTGCAGACACTCAGATTGCATAAGCTAGTAGAAGGGTTCTTAACAACTTACTTGTTATATCCTTTTCTTCAATAGTTCCACCTGCTCCTTTGATTTGATTGACAATCTCCTTTAGTCTTGTACTGTACTAGGTTATGTTCTCACCTTCATTCATCCTCATAGATTCAATTTGTCCTCTTAGACTATCCACTTTTTCTCTTTGAACATGTTCATCTCCACCATACACAGATATGAGCTTGTCCCACATTGCCTTTGCATCATTGCAGCCTTCTAGATCATTAAACTTTGAATCGGTCAATGCAGATGTTATTTCAATCATTACTTGAATATGTTCTTTCTTTGCCTTTATCTCTTCCATTGTCAATGGATAGGTGCTCGGTGTGATGAAATCATTCTCCAGATAATATACAGCATATTCTCCAACTCCTGATATGTGCAGCTTCATCCTTTTCTGCCATGTAGAGAAACTTGACTTGTTCAGCTTCGGTGCATCCCTCTTATACATCTTTGGATCTTTGCCTCAAGTACCTTTAAAATTTTTCTTTCAGAGTCCAAAGCTCTGATACCAATTGATATTTTTGATACTTAATGTAAGTACAAATGCCAAGCTAATAAGATGAGAGGGGGGGTGAATCATACAAACTTAATCTTCCATAAAAACAACATATTCAACCTCGGTAACATATACTTCAGTAATATAACCAAAACTACTAAACATGCAAACTCAAAAGCATATAAACATCATAACACTCATAACACCAGATTTAACGTGGAAAACCAAATAGGGAAAAACCATTGTGGGATTTTGGACCCACTAAGAAATATACTCTTCTAGAGTATGCCTGGTTAAAAGAAAATCTTGTTAAAGATTACAAACACATTGCTAGATGTGACCTAGTTAAGGGATTTCCCTCAGATCTGTTAGGATCTTCACCTTGTTAGAAGTGACCTTGTTAAAGGATTTCAAACACTCAATCAGAATGTCACCTTGCTAGAGGGTTTTACAAATAAGACTATTAAGTCCACTTGATTAAGAGATTTTCTATCACTTCACAAAATAACTATGATAAAAATCTATCTGCAACTTCACATCTAAAATGCTAAAGCAGATTCTTATTTGCTCAATACAATAGGACTAATCTTGTCCATCTGCTGGGCTCTATACTCTGTTATTCAAACAAGTCTTCAAGCTTCAGTGCTCGGTAATCACTATGTAGCATCCTTGTGCATACACTTGCCCGCATACATTGCTTATCAACAGTTCCTTATTTATAAACAATTCGCCAACCACTTAATCTCCTTGATCACATTTCCCATGATCAATCATAGCCATCAGATCTTCAAACTTGACTAGGTTCAATGTATCCTTCAATCTTAAAATGTTTTACCTCACCTTGGAACTTGCATACATTTCTTGGAACTTGTGCTAGGGTATTGTGGTTCAATCTAAGTTGTAAATCTTCTTGCCGAATTTCCTTTGCCATAGATTCTTTAACAAACTTCATTCACGACATACCAATCATTTAATCATAGCCAGCTCATTAGCTTCATTAAATAATGTTTTTATTCATTCAATGCATTTTGTTATTACTCGGTTGCAACTCGGTAGACATTCTTCCTTCATTAAACGATAGTGATAACCTTAGGGTTTACCGACTAGGTTCCTTAGGGTTTACCGACTAGGTTCTTTGCTCGGTAACATAGTATATTATTAACCTTACAATCAATAACATATGTATGATATCAAAACAATCTAAACATCATGATCTCATCATTGTCTAACTCGGTAATATTTGCACATTGAATAACTTATTCCTCCCCTTATTCATCATATTCTTTCTATGTCTTTTACCGACATCTTTATACTCATCAAATCATACTTCTCAAGATATGGCAACATCATATTGAATTAGAAAATCAATTTCTTGACATCAATGACAAAATAATAATATTAAGACAATAAACATCCTTAATTAGTTATATCCATAATCATCAACAACCTTCTCAATATCCTTATTGAAATGCCCACAATCTCTCCTTGTCTGTTATAATACCAATAATCTCCCCCTTTGGCATTGATGGCAAAAGCAATTGATTTGACCTAATTGGTTCGGATTGCTATGAGATTCTGAAATACTGAAATGCTCTCCCCCTATCATCAGTCTTCTCCCCCATACATTAGTTTCCACTCCTTTTCTCTAGTCTTCTCCCCCTTTGACAACAATGCCAAAAAGTAAAGAACTAAAACATAATTTCTCCCATATGAAGTGATTTCCTGTTGTTATGTGTCAACTTAGTCTTGGTCAAAGCATTTTGTCTTCAATTCCTATTCCCTATATTGTTTCCTGCACACCTTTAGAAAACATCCTAAAGTGTGTAAATCAGCATCAACTTCTAAAAGATATTATGTAGAGTCATCGAATTGATGCTTTCACCGAACTCGATCAATGAGTAGAAAATAGGGGTAGGACACCTAACTTACTTCTGAGATACTCAAAAGTGTCCCTTGGCAGTGTTTGCGGTCACTGTAATATTTTCTGTCAGTTGCTCTATTGCCACATCTGATTTCCCAGTTGATTCTTTATCCACCACAATATTGACTTTGTGAGTGTCAATGTTCATTTTATATAACACCTCAGAATCAGGATTTGTATCCTCGTGTGGTGTTTCCATACTCTTAGTAGCTGGTTGATTGTCAGTAGTAACTACCGATGGAGTATCTAGAGGTGGTGGGGATAAGTTGTTTGTTATTTTTATACTGGGTGTTCCACCAACCTTACCTTTTCCCTTATCCTTTTGATATATCTTGATGGTTTTAGGGCTTCGATACTCTTCCTATTTCTCCTTCTCTACAAAGAATATATCCCATGCATCAGTTGTTTCTTATGTTACCTCATTCACTCTACCTACCATCAATGCTACATGTCGGTGAGCAGTTGAAAATACTGACCGATTAGCCTCAGAGATCAATTGATCTATCTCTTCAGGTGAGTTGACAGGATGTACAACAAGTAGTTTTTCAATATTTAATTTCTTATCAAGCTCAACAATAGCTAGACTTCTAGCTTCTAGTCTATTATACAGATCTGTCGATATTTCATCAACAACTTGCATCAAAAAGTTATTGTAAATATCTAAGTGTAAGATTACACTGTTCTCTACTTTCTCCTTATCATCGGTCGATAGTGTGTCATATAATTTGTTAATGTTTTTCAACTTTCCATACTCTATTATTTCATTGAGAAGTTTATCAACGGGAGCAATAGTTTGTTGAGTCTTCTTCTTAGGGGTCATCTTCTTTTTCTTTGGAGTCAATTTCTTTGCTGGGGGCCTCACCGCTTGTTGCTTTTGTCTTATTTTTCTAGGAGAAGGTGAGGGTACCGGTGAAGTTTTTCTCTTTCTTTCAACTCTTTTGAATTTAGCTGGTATGTCACTCTCAAAGGAAGTTGCAACCGGTGACAAATGAACTTCCAGTTGAAGTTCTTCTAGTTCATTCTCCTTAATACCGGTTTGTCTTAATACATCTTCCTTGATAGCTTTTTCATGTGGAGTTCCTTTTCTAACAGTTGCCTCAACCTTCTTAACCCTTTTTCTTGATTGAATTTGGCTTTCTATTGTTTCAGCACTGCAAAAAACTTTTTCTGCAGGTTCCTTTGGAGCTTCTAGGAGGGCTTTTGCATAAGTTTCTATTATGTTGTCATCAGTTTCTTACCCCATTTTAGTTACCCGGATGGTTCTAGGAATAACTACCTCCATCCAAATTTCATCCTTCTTTATTACAAAACAGATTTCATCCTTATATTTGTCCACAATTGCTTGTGACAATCTAACTCTAGTTTTCATTCGGGCCTTCAATGCCTAAAAATACTCATTTATGTTCTTTTCCCTATTCTCTCCCATGTTGTTCAGTAAATCTAACAATTGTTTGCCTACCGGTATATCAAAACCAAAATTTCTAATACCAATACCGGGTACTTGTTTGGTTATGTACAGCATCAAACAAACAAGTAGGTTTCCAAATCTGAATGTTCCCTTTTTGTCTTTCTTTATCTTTCCCAAATTATCAATCAGTTCATCTTTAAGTCATTCACACACATCTATTCTTGCATTATCTTTTACCATATCATAGGCACTTTTAATGCATAGGCTAGAGACTAAGTTTAACCTATTTGCATGTGTAGTTTTGTAGCCTAAGATCATACTGATAAATTTGACATTGATATTTGTTACATCGTTTACCCTTAGTGATCTCTTGTCAAATGTTGCACTAGTTAGGTCTATCACTGTGTCATTTGAGACTCTCTTGGTTTTGTTAGGTCTGTTACTAGTGGAAGGTAACCCTATTATAGCTTTGACAGCTTCCTTAGTAATCTTGTGAATAGAGTCCAACCAAAAGAATTCACCATGAACCCTGCTTAGCACAATTCTTATGATATCCTTGGGAAAATCTAGGATACTAAGAATTTCTGTAAAACCTAGGGTTTCTATTATCTTGTGTTCAATTTTGACATTTTTGGATTCATCACAAATTACAGATTTATACATGTTTTTTATTTCATCATCACCCAATTCCTCTATATGACAATGTATATACATTCTAGAGTCTTTAGCATAAACTACTCCCTTAGGGATTTTAGAGAATGCACCAATGTTATCATCTTTCTTAGCAATTTCGGGAACCAATTTGAAGACGAGTCTAGGGCGCTTAACTACCTCAAAGATAGTAGGGTTTGCAATGAATTCAGGAGTAGATGAAGAAGCCATGGTTATAAATACCTTTATCTGCCTTAAGGAATGATTGCTTGAAGAATTGCTTCGCTAAGGGTGCCTTCGCTCGGAAATTTTTGCGCTCTCAAAAGTTTGAATGCTCGGTGAATGAAAATGGAGCCAAAACACTTGCTTTATAATGTCATTATCTGCAACTACCACATTTAATGCTTGTCGATTAAGTAATGACTTAACTTATCTACCGATATAGAAGTTGTAGACACCTAAAAATGGTCAATGCTTGCGAGGTCATACTTTAACATTTGCGCATTGCCTCATTTTAGGTTTTTGCGTCGCATTAACATTTCTCCTATGATTCATACTTGGTTTTTATCATTTGCGAACATCGAGTCCTTCTTCTGCATTCCCTATTTTTCTCGCTTTCGAATTAGGTCTTGTCGATAGCAATTTTCAGTCATGATTTGTCATCGATCCTTGTCCTCTTCAATCATGTCAATTGGCGCATATAAATTTGGTCTCTTTATCAATATTGGTCAATTTGTCAACCAATTTCAATTGTTTATCAATCAAATCATTTATCAATCCAAAATCAAATCATGATCAAATCAATTATCCTTTGTCAAGACCTAATTGTCATTCTCGCATTGCTAATTCGTCTTCTAGGGTTTTATGATTTAATCATTTAACCTTGTGTGTCATTTCTTCCTCTAGGATTAATAAATTGTTTATTTATCCTAAGTCTTCTCATTGCAATTAAATGTTCATTTAATTGGCTAATTATTCCTCTTTGTGAATTAATTAATAAATGACAAATTATTAATTAATTTACCTAATTTCTAATTTCCATCAAATTTCCTAATTTCTTAATTCCTCATTTTCTAATTTCTTCATTTTCTAATTTCCTAATTTCAATTTCCAACTTAATTTTCTAATTTCTCCTAAATTCCTAAATGTCTATTTCTATTTCAAATTCATGTCATAAATCCTTACATAGCAATTTGTCATAAATTGTCATAAATCCTTGCATAGCAATTTGTCATACACATGTCATAATTTTGCTATTCTTGATTTGAATTTCTATTTGAATCAATTTCATGCTAATCTTGTCTTTTTCTCCAATTTCTCTATAAATTGGATGAATTTCTTCACTCAAATCCCTTAATTCTTAATTGGTAATCAGACTATCGAATTTACGCTTCTAGTACTCTTGATCAATAATCAATATCAATCTTGCTTTCAATCATGTATGTGCACTTGTAGGTGAGATCCACAACCAACTATTTGGAGAAGAAAGAAGAACAATGGAGCCACATGAAGGAGCATTTGAATCCCATCTTTGGTTTGCATGATCTTTGCTTTTGAATGTTTTATTTCATGTCTCTATTGAGTGTGCTTAGGATTAGATCATTGCAATGTGTGTTTGTGATTGAGCTAATAATGATTAATATGTCTTTATATATATTGCTTTAATGATTCCTATTTCCTATGCTACAGAAGTAATTTCAACTTCTTACCATCAACCGAGGGAATAATAGCATGTTTCTCATTTAGTTGCTAAACCCTCAAAGGATTTTCCTTCAGTTAGATGAAGAGTCTCCTTTCGGTGGAGTGTTAATATGTTTTGCTGGTGGAGGAGTATTCACATCAACATTCTGATCTGACTTTCTAATCCATTGTTTTGAAAATTCTTGCTTTACCTCTTCAAGTTTTTCTTTACCTTTCAAACTAGGACCTTTGTTATTTGTTGGTGAAGCCTTACTTCTACAAAATTTAGCAATATGTCCAATCTTGTTAGAGGCATAACAAGTCACATTGTTCTTTTGAATAGCTTTCCCATATCCTAGGTCGGTATGTGTTCTGCATTGATTAGATAAGTGCCCAAATCTTCCACAAACATAACATCTCACATTCATTGTGCAATTTTCTGAATTATGACCAACTTTGTTGCATTTAGAACATTGACCGGTGGGTGTATTAGTGTTCTGATAATTTCTAGATCTACACTGATTTGCTCTATGACCATACTTGTTATAGTTAAAGCATTTGCCATTAAATTTATAAGCATTAGGTTGCCTTACCGGTTTGTTCTAATCATGTTTGTTTGCAGTACCGGAGCTTTCACCAACTTCAAAGCCAAGCCCATTTGTATCACCATTAGGTTTCTAATTCTTCGGCATGTCACCAAGTTCTTATGAACTTTTCTTGAATTTCTCCTTGTGTTGATTTGCAGTAGCTAGTTCTCTTTCCAAGATTCCTTTATGTCTCATGAGCTCATTTGTGTCATTTTGTGTATGCATCAGATCTATCTTCAACATATCATTTTCATGACTAAGTCTTGTGTTTTCATTTTCAGCATCATTCAGTCTTCTAGTCAAGTCTTCTTCATTCTTCTTCTGACTTTCAATTTCTTTACAAAATCTCATAGTCATATCTTGCATCTCATTCTGCATTGTATTGTTTTCTTGTCTCAGATTGTTTACCGGATCATTAAGAGTTTCCTTCTCATCTTCATCTTTTTGCATCTTTTCACAAAGTTCTCTTCTCTTATTTCTTGCAATGGTTAAATTTTCTTGAAATCCTTGAATAATGTCCTGAGCAGCCTTCTAGTCATCTTCAAGTTTGATATTTTTCAACTTTTCTGCATCATAGTCTGAAAGAGTTGTTTCCAATTGTTTCTTCAAGTTTTCCATCTCTACCGGTGTCAAGATCTTCCTCAAGCTGTTAGACTTCTGAAAATAGAGGACCAAGCTCTGATACCAATTGTTAGGATTCCCCAAGATACTAAGAGGGGGGTGAATCAGTATCTAACTGGTTTAAGGATTTACTTGATTTAAAACATGTAAATCATGTCAATACAGTGTACCGGTAAATCAAAAGTAATGTAGTAAATAGGAAAAACAATAACCACATGAAGAGCACACCATAGCATAGTAGTTTAATGAGGAAACCCGATGTGGGAAAAACCTTGGTGGGATTTGTGACCCATAATATTCACTTACTGGCCAATAAGGGAATATTACTGCTACAATAGGGGCCTGCACATGCAGGAAGGCCAAGTGCCTAGAGGTCACTGCTTGATTACAAAAGTAAGTCACACTGACTTACAAAAATGGATTATAATAATCCAATGTCTTGTACTGTTTCAAAATAGCATCTGTTATGCCAGATCCAGTACCAGTTTTAGCTCTGCTACATACATAAACCCTTAACCTAAAATTCACATATTAGGTCTGCATTATTTTGCCTATCCTTTTTTTTTAAATGTTCTATAATGATCTCATACATATATGAGTCATCTTACAACTCGCCATGTCGGCTTACAATGATTTTACAATTAATTACAAAATATATTACAAATAAAATTCTTGTCGTCCTGGGTGTCGGTATCCTTTCTTTCACTATCGATGTTCTATGTGTCAGTGTAGAGTTTGTCATTGCTGGTGCCAATATAATTGTCTTGCCAGTATCATATGATTGCAAGGTTGCCATCAATGACAAAACCTTCAATCACCCACAATTTCTCATTGGAGTGTGCATTTGCCAACACTCACCTCAACACTTTACCGAATGATAAGTTCCTTGTTTACACATTCACCTCTCTCTAATAATGCAAACACAATACCGACACCAAAACTAAGTGAATAACTCACCTATATATACAATTTATCAACCTTGGTAACAAGGTCGGCTAAACCCTCAACTCATAATTACAAAAATTACATTACACAATACAAAGATCAACCACCAGACCAAAATAATGATTTACATTACATAGCATGGACCTAATTCAAATTTCCAAACGATCTCATCCACCAAAAATCACGCCAAGATCAACCGCAACACACTACACCATCAGAAATATCACATAACACGAAAAAAAACACCGGTTGATGAAAACCACCAAAAACTCGTACAAAAATCAACACGGATCACCAAAACAAATAGAAAATGACTAGGAAACACCAAAAAGCATGTTAGAACCATCACCAACAATTGCACCAACACCACTTATCAAATCTTCATCGATCAACATCAGAAAGCTCAAGACCACAACCAATCAGCAATTGCCACGAAGAAAGATAACTTGCGGGGCACCAAATCATGAACCATATGAAATGAAGATACAAAAGATCATCCCAAATAATATCCCAAAACCTCATCACAAGATCTGACCACACCAGAATGTACCAGAGGAAATACCGGATTCTATAAAACAATGATCAACAAAACCAAACTACAAAACCAAATCAGAAGATCTTCCCAAACTCATTGGAATAAATCATAGGAATATGTTGACATCAATGACAACAACATATCCTAGCAGCAACAATGAACAACCATATCCAACAATCTCCAACAATATCCCCCTTTAGCAATGATCACAACATATGAATGTGAAAAACAGTCAATGCAAAGAAAAGATATCACCAACAAACTCCCCCTAAGATCAAGATAGATAATGCAATTTTTCACATGATCTCTCTCCCCCTTTGACAACAACGCCAAAGATTTCCAAAATATAAAACCAAACTCCCTCCCAAAATAGAAACATGAATCTCTCTCCCCCTGGGACATACAACCAAATCAATAGACTACTCCAGCAGAGGAGCAACACCAACACACCAATCCAAATAAAAGAATAGGGCTTTAAAATTTATCAGATCAATACAACTCAATGCATTAGTTCTCATTAGGAGGGTTGGATACCCCTAACTTATCTCTCAAATAGACAAATGTATCTGCAGGCAGAGGCTTAGTTAAAATATCAGCAATTTGTTCCTTTGTAGATACATATTCCAACTTCGCCTTCTCTTTACAGACTTTCTCTCTTAAGTAATTATATTTGATTAATATATGCTTAGTCTTTTAATGTTGTACCAGATTCTTTGACATGTTTATAGCACTAGAATTATCACAGTATATAACAGTAGGCTCTATTGGCCATTTGGAGGAATTGATTATGTGTTGCATTGATGTTTTGTCATTGATGTCAACACTAGTTGTTTTGGTTGCTTTACCTGTATCCTTCTGGTCCCGGTAAGTTGTTTGATTTCTGGTTGGATTAGATCATGATGATCTGGTATGCTCCAATGTGTTTTAGTTTATGGAATTGGCTTAGATCTTCTATTCATGCTACTCAAACACATGTTCAGTCATTTGGTTTTGATTTGGTGATCAGATGCTATCTTATATGCTAGTAAGCTTGGTTTGTTGATCCGATGAGGATTTCACCGACAGAGCTTTGTTGAAGATCTTGGATATTACGCATAAGTAGTGTTGGTGTGGCTCTAGTAGATATTTAGGATGTTGATGGTGATTGTGTTTGAGACTTGGCTGATTGGGATCATTGCTTTAGCGTGTGTGGACCTAAATTGGGTTTGGTTTATCTAGGTTATGGACTGGCTTAATGTAACATGTTGATTGGACTTCTCGATGAGTTTTCAGGATGTCTTATGGGTCGGATATTATTTGTTTGGTCTCTGGACAACATGTTTTGTAATTATGTAATTGGTTTATTATCTGGTGGCCAACCTTATTGTTTATGGTCAAGGGTTTGTATATATATGATGTAAGATCTCATTGTAGATCATATGTGAGGATAATTATAAGAATGTCGTATAGGAGAGAATAATGTAATAATCATTCATGCAAAGGATTTGGTTGATCATTGGTGATCAAGTTGGGTTTATTTAAGAGGATTAAGTCCTTTGGTATTGAGCTTAACCAGAACTGTACTCAGGCATAGGAGATGATATCATTGTAGTTCATTCTCTCTTCCAGATTATAGTTTAGATTTCTATGTAGTCAATGAGACTCCTTTTGTAATGAGCAGTGTGCTCTAGGCTGCTAGCCTTCCTACAAGTGCAAGCCCCTCAATTTGTAATCACATACTTACTGCAGAAGTATTATCTAACTATGGATAGGCTTCCCACGATGGTTTTTCCCTTTACTGGTTTTTCCACGTACAAATCTTGGTGTCATGTGGATGGTAGTTATTCTCTAATTGTTGCTTGTGCTTAATTGGTATATCTGCTATTTCGGTAATTGGTTTATGTATTCTGGTATTGATCTTTTGGGTTCTGGTATTAAAGTTTTAATTGCTTAAGGTTCTGATAATCTGGTGACAACTGATTCACCCCCCCTCTCAGTTGTCTTCCGGTTATTTGAATTGTCTAACATTGGTATCATAGCTCTGGTCCTCTCTGCTGAAGCTTAACCACTTGAGGAAGATCCTATGGTGACTAACAGTTCAAGTTCATCTATTTCATATGCTGCTATCTTTTGGAGAGAAATTCCTAGGCTTCATGGAACAAATTATAAAGTATGGAAGATTTGGATGGAGACTCATCTGAGATGTCTTGGTAAGGAAATTTGGGAAATCACAAAGAATGGAGTTACCTCTTTTAATCTGGAGTCTGGCAATTCTCCTCCAACAAACCTAGATAAGGAGCTTGAGAATGATTGTAGAGCAAGAGAAGCCCTCTTATGTGCACTTTTTGATCAGCAAATAATGGGATTGACTGACAAATCATCAGCAAAGGCTATATGGGACAAGTTGGAGACTCTTAATGAAGGTGACCCTACTATTAAGATTGCTAAACTTGATGGTTACCGGGTGAGATATGAAAAATTGAAGATGGAAGAAGATGAAAGGATTATTGCATTCATCGAAAGAGTAAATGAAATTATCATGGGAATTCAATGTTGTGGTGGAACTTTGAGTGAAGATTAAATAGTTTCTCAAGTTCTGAGAGTCTTACCATCGGCTTATAAGATGAAGGCTACTACAATTAATAAATTGAGAACAATGGCTAATACCTTTGTTAGTAGAGATACCTTGGCTGGGAAATTATCTGCTTTTGAGCTTGAAGAATTTGGACCTTCTGGAGCTATGAATTCTGAACCTCCTTTTCATGCATTTACATCATCAACTGGCAAGAAAGGTTGGAAAGCTTTGTATGCAAAGGAATTGGATGATATGAAGAGAGAAGATGAATAATTTGAGCAACTTGAAGCCCTATTTGCTAGAAGAGTACCTAAAGGACTGGTAGGAAGTAAGTATGAAGGAAGAGCACCTTTTAAATATTTTGCATGTAATAAGATAGGCCATTTTGCATCTAGATGTCCTGAAAGGATTTCAAGATATGAAGAGAGAGATAGAAGATCTTTTAAGCCTAACCCTGGATATCAGAACAAGTATAAGTACAAGAAAAATAGAGACAAATTATGCTACATTGCGGATGAGGAAGGTGTGATTGATTCTGATGATAAACCGACACAAGACTCTGCTAGTGGTTCTGATAATGGAAAGGAATGGGTGTTCTTGGCTATCAAGGAAGATGTTCTGGCACTGGAAGACAATGTACCTGAAGAGAAGGCACTTGCTACTAAAATTGAAGATAAGGATGAATGGGTAATTAATAGTGGATGTTCACATCATATGACTGGAGACAAAAAGAAGTTTCTATCTTTGCAATAATTTGATGGCAGTCTTGTTAGATTTGGAGATGACAAAGCATGCATGATCAAAGGAAAAGGAACTATATCATTAGATGGTAAGCACAATACTAATAATGTTTATTATGTTGAAGGTTTAAGGCATAATATTTTGAGTGTAGGACAATTGGTGGATAAGGGATATCAATTACAATTCAAGGATGGAAAATGCAAAATCATTAATAGATCTGGATTGGAGATTGCAACCGGTACTCAGAAAAAAAGGTAATATATTTCATTTGAATTCCAGTGAGAAGACATGTTTGATTGCACAAATTGATGAGAGTTGGCTATGGCATAAAAGGCTATGTCATGTGAATTTTGATTGCATGGTAAAGATCAGTTCAACTAAGGCAGTTAGAGATATACCTAAGATTGTGAAGCCCTATAATCCTGTATGTAAAGAATATCAAATGGGAAAACAGGTCAAAACCTCTTTTAAGAGTATACAAGACAAATCTAATGATCTTATTCATCTTAGTCATACTAATTTGTATGGCCCTGCTAGAATTAAAAGCTTTGAAGGTGATAGATATTTTATGCTAATCATTGATGATTATTCTATAATGATGTGGGTTACTTTTATAAGGGAGAAATTTGAGTCTTTTGAAAAGTTTAAAATCTTTAAATCTAAAGTTGAAACTGATATAGGATTTAAGATTAAGTGTTTAAGGTCAGATCATGGTGGAGAATTCACATCCGGTGAGTTTAATAACTTTTGTGAGAAACATAAGATAAGGAGACAATTTTATGCTTCCCAGACACCTCAGCAGAATGGAATTGTTGAAAGGAAGAACAAAACTATCTTGGATGCAGCTAGAACCATGATGATGGAAGCTAATCTACCTCATATCTACTGGAGAGAAGAAGTGAACACAACAATCTATACATTCAACAGATTTTATGTCAAAGGAGAAACTAGTAAGACACCTTATGAATTATGGTTTGGCAATACACCTACAATTAAGTATTTCAGAATCTTTGGTAGTAAATGTTATATCAAGAGAGATGATTTCATTGGCAAATTTGATCCTAGATGTGATAAAGGAATATTTATTGGTTATTCTAATGAAAGAAAAGCATGTAGATGTGATAATAAGAGATTGCAGAGAATTATGGAGAGTGCTAATGTCAAGGTGGATGAGCATAATAGAAGTCAAATCAAAGTTTATGAGAAAGAACCGATAGTGGAAATGATCATAACTAAATCGGTAACATCTTTACCAAAACAGAATGTTGAACCAGTTACTCCGGTAGTATCAAAAAATTCAACAGTAACTGAAGAACAAGAAAGAGGAACAAAGAATCAGAAGACTCCTAAGTATGTAAGGTTGAATCATTCAGAAGATCAGATCATTGGGGATAAGAACAATGGAGTGATGACAAGAAGAAGATTGGCAACTAATGAGGTATGTTTAATTTCTCAAGTTGAACCGGTATCAGTAATTGAAGCATGTAAAGATGAATGCTAGATGAAAGCTATGGAAGAAGAATTAGATTAGATACAGAAGAATAACACATGGATTTTAGTTCCCCAGCCTAAAAATAAGAATGTTATTGGAACTAAATGGGGTTTTAGGAATAATTAAATGAAGATGGACAAGTTGTAAGGAATAAATCTAGATTGGTTTATAAAGAATGTTCTCAGGAGGAAGGAATTGATTATGGTGAAACTTTTGCACCTATAGCTAGGATTGAAGCTATAAGATTATTTCTTGCCTATGTTGCACATAAAAACTAAAAGGTTTATCAGATGGATGTCAAGTGTGCCTTTCTGAATGGGGATCTTGATGAGGAAGTTTATATTGAGCAACCTGATGGTTTTTCACTTTCAGATGATAAAAACATGGTTTTTCAGGTTAAGGATGATAGACTTACAAAGCACTGAGAGGGGGGGGTGAATCAGTGACACCAAAACCAATACTACTTTAAACACTGACCGGTAGATATACTTAACAAGTTTACTAAACACTATACATGCAATCCAAAATGATATTAAAGCATCCACACTATTAAAACATCCACCATAACACAAGTGCTTATACGTGGAAAACCCATATGGGAAAAAC
This sequence comes from Cryptomeria japonica, assembly GCF_030272615.1. NCBI lineage: Eukaryota > Viridiplantae > Streptophyta > Pinopsida > Cupressales > Cupressaceae > Cryptomeria > Cryptomeria japonica. The sequence goes on along the minus strand of NC_081415.1, from coordinate 57,213,521 downwards.
CACAGTGAGATGAGACTCACAAGTTAACTATCTACAGTAATATGTAACTGATCGGTTAACATATACAAATGTGCTCTACTAGGAGCAAATCCTGTTAAAGATCCCAAAGCTCTGTTAGGAGCTATACCCTGTTAAAGATAGTACCCTATTAGGAGTAACCTCGATTGAGGATTTCTAAATCCAAACTAATGGATCACCTTGTTAAAGGATTTGTACAATGAAGCTTGTTAGAACATACCTGGTTAGGGGATTTGACTATTGTAGTGATTAGAAAACAACAGGTGGTGTGATCTAGAAGTAGCACAACTTGCTTGAATAGATCCTCTTCTGCACACTCAAAACTGCATAACCAACATACTCTACAATTTAACACTTCTATCTTCGCATCAAATCATCTCATATCATATCTCCAAAATTATTCATCATAATGTCATTATATAGACATTTATATTTCATGTCGGCCTTAGAAATTATATCACAATTTCCTAGGTGCAGTGCATCTGGACAATCAAACATAACTCATCACAAATTATCGCCAAAATTTGTTGGTAAGGATAACTCATCACGACTAGTGATAACTCATCACACAATCAATGAACACCGGTTGGAACACCGATACCGGTTAGAGTTAACCTCTGTCAACATGTAAACTGATTGTCCTCCATTTCTTCTTTGATGATCTTCGCTAGACCTTCAAGTTGATGTCAGGTCATTCCTGCATATATCAGTTGTCTACATGTACTGGTTTGACACCATCATAAACAAAACTTTCAATACTGATTGCAATATAAGTAACTATAGAAGTAATCCTGGTAGACAATGTGAACATAGGTGTGTGTACACATTCCATCAATGACAACATATGAAGTCATTAATTACAATCATCATCAATCCAACAATCTCCCCCTTTGGCATTGATGGCAACACTTAGAAAATGTTACAACTGTACAACTAAGTGTGCTTACAAAAATTATACACATATATATTTCTACTCCCCCTTAACAATACATACAAAATTTTCACAACAAATACATATTTCTACTCCCCCTTTGACTACAATGCCAAATTGAAAAGTAAAATACATATATATATAGAAAAATTTGCATCAAAAGTTTATATATTCAAAAGCTTAAAAGTTTGTATTAAGGAGCGTTCACTTCAATTTGCAAGAAAATGTCACTGAAAGTAATCTTCATTTGAGAAAAATCATTTTCCCATGTTTCTAGTAAAGTTTCAGTGATCTCTATGGTTGTCATAATCTGTGCAAAAAATTCTTCCATTCAATCAATTGTACTCATCTCTGGAGTTACCAAAATCACTTATGTATCATTGTAAACTCGTTGTAAGATGTCCACTTTAGGTCTCAACTAGTTCTTTAGCTCCTTTAGCAATTGAAGTCTCTTTGCCTATTCAAAATCATAGACATCTAACCGGTTTTGCAAATCATCCATAGATTTACCAAAAGCTAAGACCGAGTCTTGTAAAGGTATGTAGGCATTACATATCTTTGCCAGTTCCAGTTTTGTCTACATTCGCATTTTAACAATATCGGCATAGAAAAATGAAACATTAGATGTATATGCTAGAATTCTGCCTCCTGACTCAATAGCTTTTCTCAAAAGATCTTTGTTCAGGGATAAAGCAATCTTCCATGTATCAATATTTTTCATTATTTATTTTCCTCTCTTCTTCCTGTAGTTTTTCTCAACTATAGTCTAAGATGCTTCCTCAAGTGACTTGAGTTGATCAGAAGCATCTACGACCAACTGTCCAAGTTTGTCAATAGGAGTTGACAAATTCCCTATAATAGTCTCTGGTAGAAGACTTGACAAAATTTCCACTGCAGTTTGTATGGTTTCTTCTTCCTTCCTTTGTTCCTTAAGTCTCTTCTTCCAAGCTCTGGATTGCATCACATTTGCAATCTCCAACAATTTTGATGCACTCATGTTATCAACATCTATAGGCCCTTTGATTCCAAATGAGTCATCATCATCATCATTATTCTGTTGTTTGACTAATGCCTTCTCTAGTTTAGCATATTTCTCCTTCTTAGTCTTCTCTTCCTCTTGTTATTTCTCATTTTCCTGTTCAGAGGATTTCTCAGCAACTTTTTCAGCAGGTTTCTCTTGAGTAGCCTGTGAAATCGGTGGAAGTTGGGATTTCACTTGTTAATCTTTTACCGGTGGGGGTGGAATATCTACACTTGGTTGAGTTGCTGGTATCTCCATTGTATTAACCTGTGAATCAATTATTTCTAGTGGCTGCATATCTAGTTCAATGATGTTCCTAGATAGATCTATTGTATCTTGTATATCATCAACAAAAATCACCAGTTGGGAAGTAGTGTCATCCTTCTTCTTGATAGAGCTTTCACAATGTCTTCCTCATCCATTTCCGGTCCTTCCACAATATCTTGCTTATTAGACCATTGGGATTCTATTAGTTTACGCATATTCTGAATGTCCCTTGCTATCTGATGAGTTTCAACTTCAACAGATTGCATCTTTCCACTTAATAGCTTTAATCTCCTTGATTTAAAAGGAAGTTTTGTTTTGTGTTTATCAAGCAATGCAATTAACTCATCTTATGACAAATCAGGAAAATATTGCATAAACACATTATCAATAATTTATTTTTCTTTCTTCACAACTTCTTCCCATTTATTCAAAAGAATAGTATATAAAGAATCATAAAATATCCTTCTTAATATCATGAGGTAATCGATTGTAATGACATAAATAGTTGATTACCTGTTGAACAATTTGTTCCTTCTAATCTTCATCAAATGAATCAAAACATTCTTTAACATTATCAAATCTATTCCTTCCCAATGCCTTTACTATTCTCTCAAAATCGGTCATAGGCTTGTAAGACAAAGCTTTAATGGGAATAGTCTGCTGAGAGGTGGCTTCAACTGGTTTGGACTTCTCGCCAATTTCCTTTACCTTCTTTAGTTCTTCCTTAGTATCAGTATCATCAGATTCTGCTTGAATAATTAGTTGTCGGCCTCTCTTCTTTATTGCAGTATGCTTCTTTATGTATACCTTAGGTGTCATTTCCTTTTTTAATTTGGACGTTTAGTGTCACTCTAGTACTTGTTAACACCGGAGGCACTTGCTCAATCTTCTTCTTCTTCCCTTTACCACTACTGGTTGGAGCACTACTGGTTTCAGCTTTTGTAGTTTGTTTCTCAATAGTATCTAATATTTTCTTCTTCTTGTCCATTGAAGATGCCAATAGGTTATTGGCATAACCAATCAATAAGTCATAATTGACTTCATAGCTCATGTATTCCATTTCATCTTCTCTTGGTTCAATAGCTTCCATCAGACAGAAATCAATGGTGACTGTGAAAATGATGTTCTTAGCAAAGTTTTTCACCACATCCTCAAGTAGCCTTACCCTCTCACTCATTTTCTTATGAAATTCATTGAAATACTTGTTCATTGCAGCCGAGAAAGTGTTCTTAATAGCCTTAATGTTGTTCTTGATTTGAGCAATTACTGGTAGGTCTTTAGACCATTCAAGATCATCGATTCTCGGTAGGAAATTCTAAAAGTAAAAGAATAAACCAATCAATAACTAACCAAATTTGAACTTCTGATTGTTGTCCTTCGCGATTGACTGTAGATTTAACATTAATTGACTCCTTATGGCCTCACATAGGTCATAATCTGCATTCTCAACAATCATTGTGTAGGCTGTATGCACTGCTACAGATGGCACATTGTTCATTCTACTAGAATAGAATATCTTGTAGCCTATAACCATGGTAGCCAGTTTAACCACTAGGTCCTTAATGTTATTGATAGAAAATGCATGCCCATCAGAGGTAGACAGGGTTAAAGTGGTTATAGTTTCTTTACAAATTTGCCTCAGCTTGGGAACTTCACCGGTTGACCAAAAACCAATCACAGCTTGAATAGCCTCCTTGGTTGTAGTGTGTGTCCTCTCCAGATACATGTTTTCACCATGAACATGACTAATAATAATTCTGATGTATTCCTCCTCAAAATCCTCAAGAAATTAAGTTGCATTATGAAAACCTTTCTCACAAACCCTAATATACTCGGGTTGAATCTTTCTGCTCTTATCGCAAAGGGATTTCAAGTGAGAATAAATTGACAAAGATCCTAAATCTTTAATTTTACAATCAATGTAGCTAGACAAATCACCATTTACAATGACATCGTCAGGAACTTGAGATAAATCATTATAAGACACTATTCATTCTAATTTCACAACCTCCATAGGTTCTGATGTGATCATTAGTCTCTCTACTTGCTTAGATGATGAGGCCATTCAAATAAACTTGATTCGAAATGAGATTTACAAAGAAATACCTCAATTCACATGTGCTGCCTCGGTTGCCGGTTGATTTCTCAAGTGCACACCAGTTCAACCTCCACTAATCTTCAAATCAGCTTCAATTAAGAAAATCACAACACAAATTCGACTAAAACCAACTAGAAATTCTCTCTTCGCTTTGAAAGTGCTCAAAAATTCTCTTTCGAATGCATTTAGGGTAAAAATAACATAGTAAAACTTGCTTTTATCCTTTTTACCTACTGTATTAAATGCCTGACCACTAGGGTTACAAACCCTAATACACCGCTTAACGATGCATACATTGTTAACAGGTGTAAAACCAGTTGATAAACTTTCAAAAAACCATTTGACAAAAGATATCAAGATTTCACACATAATAACTCAAAATTCAAACTCTCTTACTACTCATCTTTCAAGGGGTCCAGAAGTGGATTTATCGTTATGCTCCCCTTAGTCGTGTTGAAAGGCTCAATTCACCAGTGCAGGACTAGGTGAAGGATTAGGTTATTCTGCAAGTATATCATCACTCTTCTTTTTCCAGATTCAGTTCATCTCTTCTCTAGTTTTCTCAACATTTACCTTTTGCTTTCCTTTCTGATCTTCAGAATGATTAACCAGTGTGTTCTTTATGGATCTACAGAACTTCGCCATGTGTCCTAGTTTATGACAATGATAGCAGGTCATTCCAAATGATCTCCAGGGTCCTGCATTGCCTCTTCCAATTCTCCTTCTGCAATTCATAGCCACATGACCATAATTGTTACAAATGGTGCAAATGATATTAGTTACCTTTTCCATCTCAAATGAAATAAACCAGTTGACATAGGGTCTCTGCCAGTTCATGTTACCCTGGTTGTCATAGGTTCACATCCAGTTACTGTTAGGCATGTGAGGTATTGGATTATTTGCTCCATATCTGCATTCAACTTATCTATGTCCATACATTTTGCATGTGAAACAATGGCCTTCAAATCTCTTAGATGCATACCTAGTATTTGCATTGGAGCCTGTATTTCCATTGGGTTTGTTTCTACACACATTTGTAGTATGTCAAGGTTTATGACAGACAAAGCAAATAGGTTTAAAAACTTTCTTACCGGTAGACTTGTTAGCCTTAGGAGCAGTTTTGTCCTTGTGAATGTTGCTCTTTGTATCAGAAGACTCTCCTTTCTCAGATGTGTTAAAACCTAGTCTAGATGTATCACCTTTCATCCTTTGTGATTGAATCTTCTCATCCAACATGGTAAAAATTCTATTGAACTTTTCTAGCTTTCCATTAGCCTCGGTGAGTTCTCTAGTAAGATCTTCATTGTGTTTTGTAAGAGTCTCTCTTAGGGATGATGTCATTTCAAGATCTAGTTGCAAAGCCTCTTTTTGTTCTTTCTTTGCATGTCAATGCTCATGCAAAGTTGCATTCTCTCATTTGATCTTATCAATCTCATGATCTCTTTTTTTTACAAGGTCTTCATCTGCCCCCCTAGCTTCCATCTCTTGACTCATGCGGATAGTTAAGTCTTCTAACTCTCTTCTCGGATTTATCTTTTCACCGTTGAATTTTTCAACTTCTTCAGCTAATGCATCAATGTTAGCTTCATCTGAAGAACTATTGTCAGATATCTCCAGTAGTTGTTCATTCAACTCTCTCCTTTTGACTTGTGAAGCTTTGAATCTAACCCTTAGGGTTTCAAGCTCATCCTTAGTAGCTTCAAGCACTCTAGCCATCTCAAAGTAGCTCATATCCCCATGGTGGCTTTAGTGTTTGCTTCCAAGCAATTAAGCCTTAAAAAATTTAGGATTTGATACCAATTGATAGACTTATAAAGCACTAAGAGGGGGGGGTGAATCAATGACACCAATATCAATACTACTTTAAACACTGACAGGTAGATATACTTAACAAGTTTACTAAACACTATGCATGCAATCCAAACTAATATTAATGCATCCACACTAAGTAAAACATCCACCATAACACGTGTTTATACATGAAAAACCCAAATGGGAAAAACCATGGTGAGATGAGACTCACAAGTTAACTATCTGCAACAATAGCTAACTGACCGATTAAGGTCTACAAAAGTGCTCTGTTAGAAGTGAATCTTGTTAAAGATCTCAAACCTTTGTTAGGAGCTATACCCTATTAAAGGTAGTACCCTATTAGGATAATCCAAACTAATGGATCACCTTGTTAAAGGATTTTTACAATGAATCTTGTTAGAGCTTACCCGGTTAGGGGATTTGACTGTTGTAGTGATTAGTAAACAACAGGTGGTGTCATCTAGAAGTAGCATAACTTGCTTGAATAGATCCACTTTTGCACACTCAAAACTATATAACCAACATACTCTGCAACTTAACACTTTTATCTTTCCATCAAATCATCTCATATCATATCTCCAAAATAGTTCATCATAATGTCATTATATAGACATTTAGATTTCATGTCAGCCTTAGAAATTATATCACAATTTCCTAGGTGCAGTGTATCTGGACAATCAAACATAACTCATCACAAATTACTGCCAAAATTTATCAGTTAGGATAACTCATCATGACCGATGATAACTCATCACACAATCAATGAATATCGGTTGGAACATCGATACCAGTTAGAGTTAACCTCTGTCAACATGGAAATCAATTGTCCTCCATTGCTTCTTTAATGATCTTCGTTGATCTTCAAGTTGATGTCGGGTCATTCCTCCATATACCGGTTGTCTGCATGTACCGGTTTGACATCATCATAAACAAAACTTTCAACATCGGTTGCAATATAAGTAACTATAGAAGTAATCCTGGTACACAATATGAACATATGTGTGTGTACATGTTCCATCAATGACAACATATGAAGTCATTCATTACAATTATAATCAAGCCAACAAAGGAAACCTTTATATGGATTGAAACAGGCACCTACAGATTGGTATGCGAGGCTAGATAAATATCTTTTGAAGCTTGGTTTCACTAGAGGTAATGTTGATAATAATCTATATTATAAAGTCACTAATGATGATATATTGATTATTGAGGTTTTTGTTGATGACATCATTTTTGGAGGTGAAGATAGGTTGTGCATGAAATTTTCTAAAAATATGGAGAAATAATTTGAAATGTCTATGATTGGGGAAATGAAATTTTTCTTAGGTTTGCATATTACTCAGACTGGTAAAGGTATTTTCATTTGTTAAACTAAGTATGCTAGGGAGATGTTAAATAAATTTGGTATGGAAGATTCTAAACCAGTTAGTATTCCTATGGTTACAAGTGAGAAATTAACAAGGAAAGATGAATCTGCACTGGTAAATCCTACAAGATACAAGTCTATGATTGGAGGTCTTTTATATTTGACTCAAACTAGGCCTGATATAATGAATGTTGTTTGCATTGCATCAAGATATCAAAGTGATCCTAGAGAAAATCATGAGAGTGCGGTGAAAAGAATTTTTAGATACTTGCAAGGTACATATGAATATGGTTTGTGGTACCCTAAGGATGATGACTTTACTTTATGTGCATATACGGATGCAGATTGGGCAGGTGATGTTGATGACCGGAAAAGTACTTCCGATGGAGCTTTCTTTCTTGGAAAGAAACTTATTTCATGGATCAGCAAGAAACAATCATGTACTTCTTTATCTACTATTGAAGTTGATTATGTTGTTGTTGCTATTAACTGTACACAAGTTCTATGGATGAAGCAAAAGTTGAAGGACATAAAAGTGCATTGCATTCGACTGGTAGTTATTCATTATGATAACTCTGCTGCTATTGACATATCAAAGAATCCGGTATTTCACTCTAAACAAAGCACATATCTGTCAAGTATAACTTTTTGAAGGAGAAGGTGGAAGAAAATGAAGTTAGATTGGTTTATGTGAATACTAAAGAGCAGATTGCAGACATCATCACTGAACCTTTGCCTAAAGAATCATTTGAGTACCTCAGAGATAGATTAGGGGTTTCTGCCCCTCTGGCAGAGAATTGATTGATGCTATTTGGCATCAGTTTGGTATGCATTATCAAAGATATTATTCATTCCGGATTGATGTGGTGATGCTACTACTCAGGGGGAGTAGTTAGTTTTGTGATCGAATGGTTTTTGTTTTTGCTTTTATATTTTTGTCAGATTTTTGGCATTGATGTCAAAGGGGGAGAGATATTCATGTGAAAAATTTAAGGAGATATATACATTAGGGGAAGAAATTTGCAAAACTTAATTGTGATATCATTTACAAGGAATATGGATCAGAACTTCATTTCTATATTCTTGCGTGGGAGATTTGTTTGGAATTTCTTGGCACTTGGATGTTTTTCACATCTAGTGTTGCCATCAATGCCAAAGGGGGAGATTGTTGGCCATTTGGAGGAATTGTTTATGTGTTGCATTGATGTTTTGTCATTTATGTCAACACTAGTTTTTCTAGTTTCTTTACCAGTATCCTTCTGGTCTCGGTAAGTTGTTTGGTTTCTAGTTGGATTAGTTCATGATGATCTAGTATGCTCTGGTATGTTTTGGTTTATGGAATTGACTTAGATCTGCTATTCATGCTACTTAGACACATCTTCAGTCAGTTGGTTTTGATTTGGTGATCGGATGTTATCTTATATACTGGTAAGCTTGGTTTGTTGATCCGGTGAGGGTTTCACCGGCAAAGCTTTGTTGAAGATGTTTTATATTATGAATAAATGGTGTTGGTGCAGCTTCTAGTAGATATTCAAGATGTTGATAGCGATCATGTTTGAGACTTGGCTGATTGGGATCATTGCTTTAGCATGTGTGGACCTAAATTGGGTCCAATTTATCTAGGTTATGGACCAACTTAATGTAACGTGTTGATTGGACTTCTCGATGTGTTTCTGGGATGTCTTATGGGCTGGATATTATTTGTTTGGTTTCAAGATGACATGTTTTGTAATTATGTAATTGGTTTATTGTCTGGTGGGCGACATTATTATTTATGGTCGAGGGTTTGTATATATATTGTAGTCACATAAATCTGTCCACTTAATTAAATGAATATTTACTATTTATTTGATTATTTAACCATCAATAATCAGTTAATTAAATTAATATTTAATTAATTTCATCCTCAAACTCTTATCCTATTAATTAAATAAATTACTCAATTTATTTAAATTAATTCATTAAGCCACATTCTAACAATCAATTAAATGAATAAAATATATTTATTTAATTTTACCCTTTTCCTCACTTAAGTAATTAATAAAACATTTATTTAAATCCCTAAACTACCCCCCACTTGCATTCTCCTACAAATGCAAGTTGCACCTATTTGGTTGAGATAATGAATTTTATTTTAATTAAAATCCTATTTTCTCTCAGCCACCAAACCCACTAGACTCTTCTAACCCATTCTAGACTCTTCTAACCCATTCTAGATTCTTCTAAACCATTCCTAATTAGCCTAATCACCCTCCCTAATTATTGTCACATTCCTAAGCAACTTGAAGTCACTTCTCAAAGCCTCAAAGTCTTTGAAGAGCATTAAAGGCTTTATGTCTTCAACAAGTTAACCCCTAAAGTCTTCCAAACCATTAATGGTTCTTACATAACCATTTATGGCTCCTACATAACCATTAATGATTAAACTCAACTCACCCACATGGTTAGAGACTTCCCCTCTAACTCAACCCTCATTTAACTCATGGGTCTCTTCAAGCATTCATTGCTTTGACCATGGTTATCCCCACTAACTCTTGCACAAGAGTTTGTCCATTGGATAAAGGCATTGTTCATTGGATAAGGGCTTTATTCATCAACTAAAGCCTAACCTTACCTCCCAAGGTAACCTTAATTTCATGTCAAGCATTTAATGCTTCTTCCCTCTCCTCTCAAGCCATTTCATGTTAACATTTGTCATCTTGGGATTGGGTTGAAATCTCTCACATGGATCATAAACCCATCAACCCTAACCATTGTTGAGATTACTCAATCTCAACCCTCCATTGCCCTATTTTTCCTATAAATAGAGCCCATTCCTTCTTCATCCAGATCTAGAAATCTTGTATGCATCAAACTTATACCAAATTTGAGAGAGCATTTAGAAGCACTTTTCTTTGTTATTTTGGATAAAATTAACATAGATTAATTAGGTATTTTCTCATATTTAGCTTGTTTGCATTTGCATAATTAGTCATTTTCATAATCTTGAATCTCCATAAGACATCCATATTAGTGCAAAAAGTTGAGGGCTACACTCATGTGGAACTTGGAGAGGAGAGGAACAAGGGAGGAGCAACTATGAGCATGTTGGAGAGCATTTGGGAGGGTTTTATCTTTCCTTCACTTTTATGTGCTTTCTATAATTTGTTTTATATCTCTCTTGATATGTATGCTTAGGATTTTAGTTTATTTCATCTTTCATTTTTTATTGTCACTAACAACACTAATGTTTGAATCTTATGTTTCTTGCATCCTTTTCAGCATGCATAATTTGGTGAACCTGACGTGAATCGAACACGCAACCTTCTGATTTGAAGAACTAACTTTTTTTGTGATTTTCCCATAAAATTTCCACACACAGGTTGCGCTTTAGCACTATTGACACTTGTTTTAGCACCTTTGACAACAAAATATTTAGCGCTTTGGTCCGAGTTCTTGTGCTTTTGTTTCAAAATTAACGTTTTTGTACGAGTTATAGCGCTATTGTTGGTTATTTAGTGCTACTGTAATCTTTTTAGTGCCTTTGCGCTCTCTGTCTCACAGAATTTTCATTTTATTGAGCAATTTTAATTAGTGCATTTGTTAGTCCTTCAACGCTTTTGTCTTAAAGTGGCACTTTTGTGTTTACACAGAGTAACGCTTTTGTAACAGAGAGTTGAAAAAAATATTTGTGTAATCGAAAAAATTAAAATTTTAGGCTTGTCGAAGCCCACCAAAAACCTTCATTTCACTAATTGTTTTCTTTTGTTGTGCAGGTTTGCTAACCTTTTGTTTTGTAGGATTCAAGGAGTTAGAAATTAGGAATTTTATTTCTTTTTCTTTCTAGCTTTGATTTTAAAGTTAGATTTAAAAATAATTCACTTTCTTTTTGGTTTAAAACAAACTTCATCTTTCATTTTGGACTAAAATTCAACAAAATTTTCAGTTTGGGGCTTAAAAAGAATTTAATTTTACAAATTTAAAAAGAACCACAAAACCCAAACAAATAAACTTTGCTTTTCTTGCAAGTTAGGGACAAACTTTTCATTTTGGGTTTAAAAAAAAAAAAAAAACTTTCATTTCTTGCAAGGATAAAATTCATATTCAACTTTTTATTTTGCAAGTTAAAAAGAACAAACAACTTGTCCAATTTGTTTAAAAAAATGCTTTTGCTTTGAGAAAACGTGCTTTCTATTTAGTTGACCAAGATTTTCAATTTCCTCGTTAGAAAACAAATTGCCTTGTGGGATTAAAAAGAACACCATGGTTGTTGGAGCAAAATCTCCAAATAGCATATAGATCACATTGCGATAAAACAGTTAAAAAGAACAAGTGTTTTCAGTGTTTGACACGCTGTGCAAAATCTGTAGAGTTGTCTCATTTCTAACACACACTATCCTCTCCCTTGGCTCTCATGGTCCTAGGTGCAAGAGAAAAGTGTTAGTAACGCTAGAAAAAAAATTATTTTTAAGAGAGGCCTACTAAGAGACACATCACTCTTGGGAATGACCTTGCATGGTAAATCCTTTGAGCTGCTATAGAAATCGGGTGAGAGTGAAATTTGTAGCCTTGGGTGTAGTTGTTCCTACAGTGTAACTTTTTGAAAGGACATATGGGCCCCACCACAAGTTACAAGGCTCTTAAGTGAGTCACTGCAGAATGACCTTACGTCCAAAAACATTGAACATTACTAGACACCTTTTATTATAGAAGCCCACCCGTTCTATTGATTGAGGATATTTGTGAAAAGTTCAGTGCAAGAGCATAGATGGTTTTGCTCCCAAGATACTCACCATACATATTTCCTTGAGTAGAAACAAGGCTTTTTGAAAGGCTACTTGTAGCTTGATGAAAGTGGTGAGTCCCCCATCATAGGGATCATCTATCTGTTATGCTCGTGCAAGACTTAGTATATCACATCCTTACCTGCCATGACGGGATTCATAAGGTATGTAGTACCAAAATCGAAGAAATATCAACATGTGGGCTGAAAATATTGCAATTGGCCATTGACCTTAGGGATAAAAAGTGTTTGAGTTATCTTCGTCTTGTGTCAGACCAGTGCGCTTTGGGAAACATAAAATAAATTTGTAAAAAGGGTCAAAAATTTCATGATTGGGTTGATTTAGACCCACACCTATTTTTACCTTTTGTTGAAAAAAGGGCAAGGTTATTGTGCTTGTGTGCTTGTTGTGTTTTCTTGTCAAAGAAATTCAAAACAATTTTAAACCAAGTATTCATCCAACAAATTTACATCCAACATTGATAAACAAAACAACATCAACAAATGAAACAAAATATCAGTTTGTATGACCATCACTCATATCTTGAGAAAATGAAATCTTCATCAAAATACCAAATTGAAGAAGAGACAATTGGGTTCAAAAGCTCTAATCAAAAGAAGGAAGTTTTTCTATATCAATAAACAATTTTTTCTCTCACACAGAGCCTTCTTGCGCCATATACACTTGTATCTTCAAGACAAACCTAATGAATTTGACAAAGAGCCTTTAAAATAGAGCTTTTACTCAGTATAGAGCCTTGGATTATCACAAAAACAAAGGGGGAAAGATCAATCCTACTTTCTTTCCAAAATTTGTATCACCTACAACAAAGCTCGAGGGAAGCCACCAACCCCTGAGAGAGAAGAAGTAGAAACCCCCTTTGTAACAGAAAGTTTTTATTGAGGTGCATATTCTACCCACTTTCACTTCCACAAATCACAAATCCATTCAACTCTCAAAAACACAAAAAGGTTCTTGTCCTTAGTTCTTTTAAAAATATTGCTTAAATCACACCAACAGATCACTTTTAGAGTGTCTCTACATCTAGGATCAATCATCCTAAGAGGCATTTCTACACAGGTTAAAACTAGTTTATGAGTACATCCTCTCATTACTAGGTAGCTTGGTTTGTAACACATCTCAAACCTTGCTATACCTCATCACATCTGATGTTTTCTTCCTCCTCTTCAATCTCTAGTTGTTGGTTTCTTATTGATCTTGTGTGAGCCATGTTCTTGAAAGTTTGAGGTTTGGTGAAAGTGATTATGAGATGGTGAAGAAGTGTTTGATGGAAGACAAGTTTTTGTGAAATGTTTGTTTTGAAGATGGATCTCAAACACTGAAGGTTGGATGTTACTAACAATTTGTAGGACAAAATCCTCCTCCTAAAAACAACACCATCACTCATCCACAAAATCAACGTCACAATGCACCACAAGAGGAACCAAAAAAAAGGCAACAAAACTACAAGCCAAAATGCACATACACACCCTTTGGGGAACCCATCGAAACAATCTTCCATCAATTGGTCTCTTCCAATCTTGTGACCTTACCGAAAACCTCTAACTATGAGCCTCAAGTCAAGCCTCCCTGGTGGAGAGATAGTGAACATTGTGAATTTGACCAAGGAAGAGGACATAAAATGAGCAATTGCCATCGATTGAAAGATCTTGTTCAAGATCTTATTTATAGAGGAGAAATTGAAATAGAAGGACATGACCCTAAAACATCCAATGATGATCATTTAATGTTCAAAAATCCACTTCCATCACATGATCAAAGGGGTCCTTCCACCTCAAGGTGAAACACAGATACTACAACTAATTATACACAAGTTGCATATAATTAAATTGTGAATCACCTCTATAACGTTGATGAACAAGTTGCAATTCTCACCATCAAAGATCCAAATCCTGCATGCAACGTTGTTACGCGTTGTAGCAAGATTACCATTTGAGCGGCACCACAAGGAACGACACCCCTTCCCAAGCAATATAATCTTGTGGAACAATTGGATAAAACACCCAGCCTTATTTCCATATTAGAGATTTTGCGCTTATCCCCTTCACATAAAACAATCTTGGATCAAGCTCTCCAAGAAGCGTCAATCCCCACCAACCTCAACACAGATCAATTTTGATCAAGCCATGGTTGGTAGTCTCAAGTCATCACCATGCCTCACTTTTTCTGAAAGTGACAATGCTTCCTTTTAACAACCACATAATGCATCACTTCACATTGAAGGATTTGTAAACCAACATAGAATCAAGCGAGTCTTGATTGACAATTGAGCCAGCTTGAATATATGCACCTTGCAGTTGGTCACAGCACTGGGTTATGTCGTAGAATTAGTGGATGCCAGCAAAAAGATAACCATTAAAGCCTATGATTATGCATAGCTTTCTTCCAGAGGAGTTTTTGCATTACCTATTAGAGTGGGGCCAATGGTGAAGCATATCATCTGCCAAGTTCTAGACCTTCCTTTGCCATATAATCTCTTGTTAGGAAGACCTTGGATACATGTCATGCAAGTCATTCCATCCACCTATCACCAATGTATCAAGTTTCCCCATAACGGTGTAGAAATCACAATCTTTGGCGATGAAAATCCATTTGCGTATTGTAACAATATTAACCATCAACCAGAGATCACCGTACCTAACAATAGAGAAGCTATCCCTTCCACATCATATGTTAATCCATCCTCTCTTTCCATCTCAATCACCCCTATACCAAAGCAAGAGAAGTTGAAAATGAAAATGGTTGAGGAAGGTCCCGGGGAATATAATCTTAGCCAGCTCTTTTGTGTTGGACAATTACTCACCTCCCCTAGAACTCATGGAAAACCTCAAAAGTTGCTTCAAACACCACTAGCCAAGCGAGCATGCACTTTGGCACAATTCATCCCTAGTAAAAGTTAGGAGGAGGAAACCATGGATGAGGACCTAGCAGAATGGATCTACAAAGACCCTATCAACAAAGAAAGCCCAAAGGCTAAGCTTCCCTCTAAAAAATATGGCAAAGGCCTCACTATCATGCAAAGAATGGGCTATGATGGCCAGAGTACTTTGGGACATTGTAAACAAGGATGACATGAGCCCTTACAACCTAAGTTGAAACCCAAATATAAAACTGGAGTAGGTTTTCAAAAGGAATCTCTTCCTAGGCTTATATTCAAAGGAAAACCTAGCAAACCCGAGTATCAGCTAGTTACTCCAAAGAGGCCATCCTTGATTATCTCTGCGGCACCAACAACACCAACTGCACCAGCAAAATGGATAATCCCCTCAGTAGCATCAAAGCCAGCAGCAGCATCAACAACACCAATAATCCCATCAGTAGCATCAAAGCCAGTAGCAACATCAATAGCACCAATAATCCCATCAGTAGCACCAAATGTACCAACAACACTGATACTCCCAACAGCAGCATCAACAACACCGATAACCCCATCAGCAGCACTAGCAATCCCACCTCCAAAAGTGCATAAATTTGTCACCAATACACTCTTCAATTCAAAATACATCCTAGCATGGTACAGTAATCGGATGTTAGAGAGTGATTCAGAGATAGACTCGCATGAGTGGGACTGGGATTCAGTGAATCTAAATACTTCAGATGAGGAAGACACATCACCTCCACCACCTTGTAAAGATATCTCATTTTATGGAGAGGCATGGATTAAAACCTTTTGGGTTCTTGAGAAAGAAGCAACTTCCACAGGTCCTACGTCAAATCCTACACCAGACTCTGACAAGGAGAGTACCATCGAGGAACTTCACTCATCTATATTAACCCTCACTGATGCCTCCTCTGAACTCAACTTAATCAATGAGGTTATTCCTATCATCCACCCTGAACTCATCGACTAGAACCAGCCAAATCCCCCATATCTTGATCACTTCCAAAATGATGAGGTGCTCATAGACTTTTTAGAAATAGGGGATAACATAACAAGCGGGGATCATAAAGCTGAGTTTTCTATCGAACTTAATAGTGTAGCATACTTTGGGGTAGATGCCAAACCTTTCAGCTGCAAAAATATCACAATAAAACATGGATCTTCTAGTGAAAACCACACAGTGGCACTTGTTGATCTAAAAAAAGTAAAAATAAAGAGTGTATCCAAAGGTGAAAACCTTTCCAAGGTGCCTGAGGATGAAAGGTTTTACATCCTCCCCTCTAGTACAAATCAGGAGAGATCGATGATCCTAATCGAAGAAACAAAAGAATTCAATGTGGGGACCCCTGAGACTCCTCACCAAATACATTTGGCATCTCTATTAACTCCAGAGGAACAATTAAAATTTGTGGAATTCTTCCAGAAGCGTCAAATAAACTTCGCATGGTCTTATGCAGACATGCCTAGATTAGATCCTAATTTGGTCATGCATCACCTAACTGTAGTAAAAGGAGCTAAACCTGTTAAACAAAAGCTCAAAAAGATGTGCCCCCAGATTGTCGTGCTTGTCAAGGCGGAACTCAAAAAGCTCTTGGATGTTGGTTTCATCAGACCAATCGATTATGCAAATTGGATCTCCAATATTGTACCTGTTGGTAAACCTAATGGGGGCATCTGTATCTGTACCAACTTCAGAGATTTGAACAAAGCATGCCCTAAAGATGACTTCCCCTTACCAAACATCAACATGATTGTCGATCTCACAGCGAGTCATGCAATGCTTTCTCTTATGGATGTCTTTTTAGGGTACAACCGAATTAAGATTGCTCTGGACGATCAAGATAAAACTTCTTTCGCATGTCCATGGGGAACATATTGTTGGAATGTGATGCCATTTCGTCTGAAGAATGCAGGGGAAACATATCAAAGAGCTATGACTACCATCTTTCATGATATGATGCACACCATAATGGAAGATTATATCGATGATTTACTAGCTAAATCATTAACAAGAGAGGGTCATCTGGCAATACTGGGTCAAATCTTCGACAGATTAGAGCAATATCATGTCCGTCTAAATCCAAAGAAATGTGTCTTTGGAGTAACCTCCGCGAAGCTCTTAGGATACATTATCTCAAGCAAAGGCATTGAAGTAGATCCGATGAAAGTCAAATCAATCATGGACATTCCACCTCCAAAGAACATCAGTCAGTTAAGGACACTACAAGGGTGGCTACAATCAATTTGGAGATTCATTGCACAATTGGCTGATAAGTGTCATCCCTTCATGCATCTATTAAAAAATAATATCCGCTTTCAATGGGATACAAAGTGCCAGCAAGCATTACAAATGCTTAAAGACTACTTGATGAATACACCATTATTGATCCCACCAGATCCAAGCAGACCTCTATTGCTATATATTTCAATTACAAATATGGCATTAGGAGTACTGTTGGCACAACACAATGAAGAAGGAAAAGAATGTGTTGTATACTATATATCTTGCACATTGGTAGACTATGAACTCAATTACACACCTATTGAGCAAGCTTGCCTAGCAGTTATCTTGGCAGCCACCAAATTGAGGCACTACATGTTAATGCACAAGATACAACTCATTGCCAAATAGATCCACTCAAGTACCTACTCAGCAAGGTAGCATTGACAGGTCGCTTGGCCAAATGGGTTATGATCTTGAGTGAATTTGATATAGAGTATGTGGACCGCAAGGCTATCAAGGGTGGGTTATTGTAGATCAATTGGTTGATGCACCCCTCGTAGGTGACCATCCTCTTGTTTCCAATTTTCCAAATGAAGAGATCTCGTGATCATAGCTACACAACCTTGGAGCTATATTTTGATGGCTCATACACTAGACATGGCTTGGGGGCAGGTATTCTTTTTATCACACCTCAAGGTGACAGCATCCCGAAGTCATGTAGGCTCACTTTCCCATGCACCAATAATATAGCAGACTATGAGGCGTTGATCACAGGACTCTGATTGGCTATACAATGGCATCTAAAAGAGCTACAGGTATATGGAGATTCTCAGCTAGTCATCTGACAAGTCACTGATGAATATCAAACTAAGGATGATAAGCTCATGCCATATAAAAAGATGGTGGATAGTTACAAAGAATCATTTACAACTATCACATTTAAGAAAGTACCCAGATATCAGAATCGAGTTGCTGACACAATGGCTACAATTGCATCTCTATTAGATCTTTCGCAAAATTCAACACGCTACAATTTCTTGTTATAACAGCTTTGGATAACCATATATGATATCCCCGAAACTGAAATGATATGTTGCCTTGTTGGTTCCAAATCTGCATGGTACGGTGAGTTCTTCACTTACCTCCATGGTCAAACACTTCCTCCCAACCAACCAAATAACCAACAAAAAACCTTCATCTGCCAAAGCACTCAATACACCATCATTGTCGACACCATATACAGGCGAAGTCTTGATGTTACTCTCCTTCAATGTTTGGAACAAGATGAGATAACAAAGGCCTTGGAAGAGGTACATGAAGGAATTTGTGGGACTCACTCAAGTGGTCCTTCACTAGCAAAGAAAATCATGTGCGTTGGATACTATTGGCCCTCCATGGAAAAATACTTCTACTATTTTTGTCAAAAAGTGCAAGAAGTGCCAAATTCACAGAGACCTGTTACATGCACTAGCACAGGAATTGCAACCAATCACAACACCATGGCCCTTTTGTCAATGGGGACTTGACCTTGTGGGTAAAATCCATCCATCTTCATCCAACGGCCATAAATTTATCATTACTGCCACTGAATACTTCACAAAGTGGATCGAAGCCGTTCCACTTACCCAAGTCACCGGAAAGCAGATCGCCTCATTCATCCTTAATTACATCATATGTTAGTATGGTGTACCCCAGAGAGTGGCTCAAGAGTGGCTATGGGTAACAGTTAATAATATAACAATTTGACAATTTGGTTGCAACCAAGAATATACCTACAAATAGTGCTAACAAAACATAAGAATTATCTCAATAGTAATTAAGAAACAACAATCTATCTACTACATCCATAAATAAACTAAAAAATAAGAATTACAATACCTCAAGTGGCCCTTGCTTGAGAAGTGCAATCTCTGAAAAGTAATTGTACACTAACTTAGAAACTAACAGTCATTACTTAAAAGTAATTGTACACTAACTCAGAAATTGTACCAAGAATATACCTATAGATAGTGCTAACAAAACATAAGAATTATCTCAATAGTAATTAAGAAACAACAATCTATCTACTACATCCATAAATAAACTAAATAAAAGAAGAAGAGAAAATCAGAATTACAATCAAGATGTCTGTGAACTCTATAAGAAGTTTCACATCCAACACCGTTTTTCCACCCCCTATTACCCACAAGGAAATGGTCAAGCCCAAGCATAAAACCTGTTTTATATTCTTGTTCTACATCTTGCTTTCATAGCAATGTTTAAATTGGGGGAAATACTCTTAGCCTACTGATGGAAGTGGATTCTACATTACTTGTGATTCATTGAGTTCCTCATTCAAAATTGGCTGGAAATATACCAAAAACATTCGTAAAAACTCAGAAAACACCAAAAACATTCAAAAACTCACAAAATCCATAAAAACATGTCAAAAACATCAAAATCAATCAAAAACATTGCAAATCATATTATTCCTTATACATACGCATCACAAAACAGACACCAAACAAGCATTTTGAGCTACTCAAACGATTATCACTTATCAAATCAACCAACCAAGTCAAAACATTTGCACACAACCGTCTTCACCAAGGATGCATCCTTCCTCATAAAGAAGACATGATAACATTTTCTTTGACAAGAAAATTATGTTTAGCTGATAAGCACTTGGTCGATTTGTTATTTATTTATTTATATTAGGTTCCTACGTTACTCTGGGATATCCACAAGTGATTAGAGTAGCCAGGATGGCTCCTGATATCTTTTTCTTTGTTTGTTATCTGCAGATTGATCCAATGAAGTTCTGGGGCATGTACTAATGGTGTCTATGTGGGAAGTTCACTAAGCTACGTGATCCTATGCAAAATATAATCATAGATCATTGTGTCTTACTAACTACAGCGTATACCTCGACCATTTGCACATGAACCAGAATGGAGGGTAACTTTTCCTTGTCTGTAATGCTTTCTTACACGTGAAATGCTTAAGCTTGGTTCCTGCTACCTCGGCCAAGAATGATACTACCATGCTCAATGAGGAAACTAAAAGCACTATAAATACTCTATGGATCGTCATTTCATCTCATTTGTTTATAATGCATTTCGTTGCATCTCACCCATCCATTTTCTCATTCATTGTTCATATCTATTGTTTACATGCAAGTAATTCAGGCTTCTATGAGAAAGCACCTAATATAGTTTGTCTTGGGTACAAATCATGACGGAGTTATCTAATACATCATCTCACATTTTCATTCCACATCTGCAAATTCTCACCAACTTGCATTCATATATCATGAAAGGCATGGAATTATCATTTAGTTGCATAATATGCATTCACTTCATTATCATTTAGTTGCAATTAGATTCATTTAGATATTCATTTAAGTGCATTGATTTATTCATTACATTAGTACATTTAAAAACATCAAGTGCATTTGTTCTCATTTACTTGCATTTCGTCATTTCATTTAGTTGCATTAAGTGCATTTAACTTCATTTAAATACCTTTCAAAATCATTTCATTCATCTATCTTCATTTAGTTACCTATTAGTCATTAATGTACATGCACTTTATCATTAAGGTACATTTTCTATCATCTAGTTGCATCTCAATCATGCACAATCATTCATCGTCATTTAGTTATTTAAATCATTTATCATCATTTACTTACATTTTATCAAGAACATTCAATATCATTTAGTGACATTTATTTAATCATTAAAGTACATTTATTCATTAAGTGCATTCATCTAAGAAACATGCATAACATTAGTATAAACATTTGTTCATCCATTTAAGTACATTCATCTAGTTGCATACATAAACATTTGCATAAACATTTGATTCACTTAGATTCATCTTTAAAACATGCATCATCGTATCATATCATCAACATGAATAAGTATTATCTATCATAATATCATTATTCATTATCTCATCTCATCATTTAGCATACATCATCATTACATCACATTAATAGCATTACAAAAGAATCATCCATCCTCTACCTGCATCCACATGTTAGCAAATCATCCATAGCATGCATATAGAAATCATATCATCAACATGTACATATCAAAAGCAAATCATCCATAGCATGTATCTAAGCATAACTCATAATAATCATCCTGCATAAAAACATACATGTCATCACATACATACATACATATCATATCATTACAAAAAAAGAGATCTTCCCATATATTGCATCATATATCGCATCACAAAAGATTACATATATCAGAGTACAATGATGTCAAAATATACTAGCTACCAAGAGCCACCCAAGTCACAGTCTAAATAACAAAGTAACAAATGCATAAGAATCTCTCAAATAGCACTCTGGCCAGATGTTGCCCCACCACCACCCTTTGCTCCCCCACCACCCTCACCATCTCATTGAGGAGGACCCATAACATCACCACTGCTCTGAACCCTCTGAGACCCCTCTGATCTCCCCCGCCGCACTAACTAACTAGCACAACCTACTCATATAATCCCTGCCAATAGTCAATCTCTCCTTCTGGCCATCGCATCTCCATCAACACCTCCCCAGTCAAACCCTATCCCTGTGCTCCCTCCAACACTCGAACTCTATCCTACACCTCCCTCAATCTATCCACCATATCATCTCTCTCTCCCATCACTACCCTCAACTCAACCTCCTGTGCTTGGACATCCCTGGCTGCAATCTCTACCTCTATGTCCTCTAACTGAGTCTGCAACCATATAATCATAAACTCCCACAAATCTCTCTCTCCTCCACCTGTGGCTCCCCCTCCCATCTCCATAGGATCCTCTCCTCCACCTGTGGCTCCCCCTCCCATCTCCATAAGCTCTACTCCCCCACCAACATCCCTACCTCCTATTCTAGCTTCTCCCTGTATAAGTGGACCCTATGATAGTTGTAAAGGTTTTCCACCTCTGCCTCTCCTCTGTAATCGTCCTCCTCCACCTCTGAATCCACCCCCACCCCCAAATCCACCACCCCCACCTCCTCCCCCTCCTCCTGCTCCACCAAAACCTCCTCCACCATCTCCCTCTCCCCCACCTCCCTCTCCCCCATATCCTCCTCCACCACCACCATCACCATCTCCTCCTCCTCCACCTCTGCCTCCTCTCCTCCTCCATCGTCATCTCTTGTCATCCTCAAAATGTGGCATAGGCTCGACAGGATCTAAAATTTGTGGAATCGGATGCACGGTACAATACTGCATGTACTCCTCTGTCACCCCTGCATCTATAATCTCTAGCCTCATCTGCCATTGTCTCACTTGTAATGAATGGAACTCTGCCAGGGCCTGATCATAGGGTAACACTGGTCCCCACTGAAATCTCTCCCGCACTACCCGCGCATACTCCTCCGAACCCCTCAGCAAACCCTACCTCCATCCAAACTGCCTCATCACTCTCCCTGGCAACTGTCTCTCCACATAGTAGGATGTGCGACCAATCAAAAAATATGTCACAAATACATATGGTAGCGCCTCTACATCATTCTCCCTATGGCCTCCATATGATCGTATCCAAATCATCCAATGCCTGCCGCCAAAACTCCAACATCCCCAAATGGGGTTGGCTCATTAAACCTCCATACATATACATAGGGCTGATCTATCGCCCTAAACTCAAGCATAATGACTGTGTGACTGGCAGGTTCTCCCACGCCCAGATATGTAGCAATGTGATCCCTACCCCTAGTGATCTAGCCTCTTAATACACTGCCTCATGTAAATCCCTGTATAGGTGTGCTAACACACACGACCCCCATGCATAGCAGGTCCCCTCAGCCATCATCTGCTCTATCACCTAGCTCCAACCAACGGCCAATCCATGTGAACATCAATCGAAGAAAAGTAAACCCTCGACGATCCCTAATAACACTAATGGTAGTGGCTCATACAGTGTTACTATATCCTCCCATGCTATAGAGCCATCCTCAATATACACATCATCGGTGAATATCCTCTGCACAGTTGCCGTCCCTAGGTACTGATCATATGTAAGAATCTCCCCACTGATTGAGATATGTAGTATCCTCCATACATCCTCCAGCATCACCATCATCTCTCCCATCGCCAAGTGAAACGTGCACATCTCGCTATGTCATCGCTCTGCCAAAGCTATCAGTAGACCGTGATTCATCTAAATCATGGGTAGGTACATCATGTCATACAAACCAATCGCGTAGACACAATCTATCTCTGCCTCCGTTAAGTGCTCCCACAACTGTTGTGTGGCAGGATGCCTCTCCCGCATCTGTAAGATAGGAAGATCCTCTTACATATCAAACTCATATCAATTTTTTTGCTACAAACTTTCTTAAGTTTCAACCTAGACTATCAACAGATACTTTGATCAAGTATCTTCGGGTCTCAACAGGTAATCAATCATGGCAAACCTAGACTACAATAGGCATTTATCACAAATGACCTCATCTCAATGGGGCTTCTATGATTCATCAAAACAACTAAACAATCAATCAGCACAAGCATCAGGAGATATTTTCTCTAACACTGGGGCATTTTTACTACAATCGCACTACTCTGTTGACAATAGTGCTACAACTTACGCACAACAACGCTAAAAACTGTTGGCATTTTTTATGATTATGTTGTGATTGTCATTGATGGACACACACTTGCTTTGGGAACACTTTTTGTATGTATGAGTTATGCTCAAACGGTATTTATTCCAAAACGGTATTAAGTATTATAGCCTTTAGGCTATCGGTTTTTGCAGAAAGTGTCTACCGATCCCAAGCGGTATGAAGACCTCAAGTGGTTCGAGGATCTCAAGTGCTACAAAGGAACTGAAACAGTAGTTATCATTTTCCCAGTCTTCATTTTTGACAACCGGTAATCAGTTTAATGTTTGAACCGGTATTACTCTGTGATGAGTTACCAACAGGTAATCGGTAAAGTTGTATGAATTGGTAATACTCTGTGATGAGTTACCAACCGATATTTTTATAATGAGTTACCATCCACCGACACTTTGACGGTGATTTTGTGTTGTGTTATCAAATGTGTCTAGATGCAATGAACCTAGGAACTTGCAATGTAATCCTTTTGGACCGACATGAAATCAAATTCCTTTTTAAGGACATCATGTCTAGGGTTTTAGGAGATGTAGCTGTTAGGGTTTTTATGTGGTTGATGAGTTTTTGTATGTGCGATCTTAGGAGAGAAGATCGAGTCTGTGTGCTATAATAGAGTGTGGATTTACCGAAGACTGAAGTAATGTTGAAATTCATTAGCAATGAGCTATCATTGATCTAACCAAGCAGACTGTGCTATTTTCTAGATCATTCACTTGTTGATTACTCACATCTGCGACAAGTCTGAAACCCTTAACCGGGTAGGCCCAGAAAAGCCTTTGTAAATCCTCTAACAAGGTGGTTCACATATGTGAATCTGAAATCCTCTTACAAGGTAGTCTTTAATCAGACTTATCTCCTAACAGAGATTGAGATTCCTAACAAGATTTGTTCTGGTGAAGAACATTGTATGACCTTAACCGGTCTGGTTACTATTCTGCAGATAGTTACTTGTGAGTTTCATCTCACCGTGGTTTTTCCCATTTGGGTTTCCACGTCAAAATCTCTTGTGTTATGGTGATTGTGCTTCTATGGGTGAATGCCTTATTTGTTGTTTGGTTTGCATTTGTGTTAACTGGTTTGCTAGTAAAACTGTTATACCAGTTTACTGCTAAACTATTTAAGTATTTAAGTTCATTATTTTTTGGTATACTAATTCACCCCCCCCCTCTTAGTATTCATCAATTGGTATCAGAGCCAACCTTTCTATAAGTTTAACCACTTGGAAAGAGATATGGTGGAATACACTGTGAGGGAACTTACTCATCAGCTCACTCAGACTGAGAAAGCCTATGATGAACTCAAAGTCAAGTATAAGGCCTCTCTGGTAAAAAGGAGAGAGCATGCTAAGAAACTGATGGAGCTAACTAAAAACAGTTCCTCTGATGAAGCAGACATGGAAACCCTAGTTGAAGAAGTTGAAAAATTGAATGAGTCTAATGCCAACCTAAGAAGGGAATTGGAAGGACTGACTACTACAATGTGTCAAGAGCTTGAGAACCGGAGGAAAGCTGAAGATCTGGTAAAAGACAAAGATCATGAGATCTCCTGGCTAAAGAAAGAAGTCAGTGCACTTACCGCTCATCTCCAAGAAAGCAAAGTGGAAAAAGAAGATATGCAAGGTGAACTTAACTTGGCTATTTCTAAGAATGCAACCTTGAAGAAGTCCAATGCTCCTATTACCAAATAACTCACTGAGTCAAAGGAAATACTTGCCAAATTCAATAAGAGCACTGTTAAGCTAGAACAAAAGCTTGAATTAGCAAAACCGGTGAAGAATACCACTAGACTTGGTTTTTCTGGTTATGAGGAAGGTGAGACATCTGGAACAAAAGATGTAGCATCAAAGAAGCAACTGACATCAAAGGATAAAGGTAAGAAAAATTTCAAACTTGTTTGCTTTAATTGTCTCAAGGAAGGACATACTACTAATGTATGTAGAAATAAGGCTTACAATAACTTTCCTTACTTTCTAAACAATAAGCCTAGATCCAATAGCTTCAATGGAAATTGTTATGCATGCAACAAGTTTGGGAATAGATAATTTGAATGCAAGTTTGTCATGCACAACACTGGAAGGTATCCTCAAAGGAGTCAAGGAGTCTTTCCTGAACCCTCTAGGAACCGGAATCCAAACCGGTTTAGTACCTATAATCATTAGTTAGGTAGCGGTGGCTATCAAGCGGCAACCGAATGGAGAGAAACCTGTTTGATCTATCATGGAAATGGTCACACTATTGCAACATGTAGAAGGAAGAATGGAAACATGAATAATGGACCTTGGAGAGCACCTGAAATGGTTTGCTATCATTGCAATAAACCGGGTCATACAACAAGATTTTGCAGGATGAGAAAGAATATATCAGATGATATACTGGTCACTCCAGAAGGAAATATTGATGTTGAAACTGTTCAAGCGGACATGAAGAAAACCTGAAAAAAGAAGCTAGAAGAAGTGTCTTTAGAAGAACCGGTTTCTGCACCTAGTTTGGAAATCTCTGAACTAACAAACTAAGCTACAGGAAAGCTTAGGGGGAAACAAATCGGTAAAATATTTCGAACCCCCGGTTTACACCGGTAAAAGACCTTAACCGGTATGTGATACTTGTCAATTGGCAGAAGACCAGAAATGGTCAAAGGCAAATTAGGGTTTACGCCCTAATGGTGGAGCATTTATTATGATGGGTGGAGAATTCATTTAAAAGGGATTTTCAAGTCATTTTCACTTATCAATTTTTGAGCGAAGAATTTTTCAAGTGTAGAATGACAAAGATTTATCTTGCAATTCAAAGAAATTTCAAAACTTTGAAGAAGAATTTAAAGATAACATCAATCAGTCAAGTGTAGAACTCAAAGCGGTAACCTAGCAACTAAAGTAGTGAGTGGTGAAGCAGAATTTGCAAGCCCTAAATCTCAACTTTCGAAGGTATTTTTCAAGTTTCTCTACTTATCATGACTTCAACATCACACTCTAGTTATAGTGCACTCATTGATTCAGTAGATTTCATCCAACGAAAGGCAAAATATAATGTACTATCCCAAATACCCACTGGTGTTAAAGTTGAGGAAGGTATTTTAGATTACATTGACTGTAAAATTGAAGACCTAAGATCTCTAGTAATCCATTCTTAGTTGAGTTTGTTATGCGTGAAGGATAAGAAGATCAAACTGGAATTCAGCATCTTAGAAAAGAAGAAGGTTCACAATATGGTCTATTTCCTTGAAGAATTCACAAATGATCACATCTGCATCATTCTAAGCAGAGTGCACGGTGACAAAATGTACTTAGAGCGGACACATGACATCACACTGGAAGCAATTCATGTCGTCATCAGTTTCTGTAACGTTGGAGAAGTGCCAACCCTAAGGAAGATCAGCAAGACCGAAATGACCAAGCTCACCGGTTCTGTGAGCGACCAACGGCGAATGACCATCAATACCATCAAGGACAATCTGGTCAAGTATGTCTGCATGGTGATAGGTTACCAGACATTCCATGCTAGCAGAATTAACTTTGTCTCTACTATAGTGGTAAATGCTAGCTACAAGATGATCATGAAAGATGCCTTGTTTGATTTATGTACCTGTATGCAAAGGCAGCGACTGGTGAACCTAAAGTCAATCAAACAGGACAATGCCTTGAGATTTAAATTCGGACAACTATTGGTCGGATTGTTCTTCTACTTCTAGGGCTACTTTCCAGGAGTCAGTGATATTCAGTGTTGTGTTGAGCAACCAGTTACAAAGCAAATCAGGGAAAGTCTTCAAGCGGTTGGAACCGGTTATCCTAAAGTCTTGAACAAATACTTTGATGAGTTCAGATGCAAGATGAGCCAAAGGGTAAGAATATCTGATGATATTGTTAAGAAATATGAAGAGGACATATGCTTTATCATCAAAGTAGATGAGTGCATAATGGAGGTTGTTGAGCCCAGAAAGGAAGAAGTGGAGCCTATGGGTTATGAGGTGATGTATGACATGCTAGATGGGTATTCTTCTACCCTACTTGCCTCATCGCTTGATCCTAAGAAGAAAAGAACCGGCACCTATCTGGAAAGGGTTACACTGGTTGAAGATCCCTCAATGAAGAAAGGAAAGGCAGTTCCATCTGTATCGACACCGGTTACTTCAGTGAGTCCTAAAGTGACCAAGCGGTCACCGGCAAAGAAGAAACCGAAAGTTGCACCTACCAAAGTCTTTGAGAGAAAGTGGAAGACAAAGGGCAACACACTGGACTCAAAAGATACAAAATCTAAAGAACAACCTAAGAAGACTAGGCAAACAAGAAAGAAGACTAAGGCAACCAACAATGAACCGGCATCATCAGCACTGGTAAATATTGATATTTCCTCTAACAAACCTTTGACATATTGTCAAAGAACTATTAAGAACATTAGGAGAAAAGTGTTGAGTGATTTGGTAGATTATTTTGATGATTTAAATGATAATGAGGAGGAAGTAGAACAGGAAGTCATTCAATATTTATGTATTAATGACCGATCACCATCAGAAATTAAATCTGTGACACCGGATTCTTTATATAATTCTTTAAACAACAAATGGCGCATTGCCATAGAAAAGGAATAGGAGATAAGAGAGGAAATATTTGCTCAATATTTTCCTGATGTGTCTAATTCCAAACTTTATGAAGTTATGGAAAAATATAAAGGCCTCTTCTTTATGCAAAGAAGGAGACTCTTGTTGCTAGAAGGGAAAGTCCCTGAGGTGGTAAAAGATACCCACTCTCATGCCCAAGCTGCTCTGAATTTGCATCAAGTGTCTGAAGCCAACAAGAAGGCTAAACAAGAACTGGAAATTGCAAAACCGGATGAGGTGTATAACAGTGAAGGAGAACAAGTCACTGAGCAAACAGACCCTATTGATGTTGATTCTTTGGACAGTGAAGATGTTACTCTGGATACACCAACAAAAATGGTAGGACAGGAGAAACAGGATGAGGAAAAAAGAAAGGAGGAAGAGAAGAGGAAATAGGTAGAAGAAGAGAAGAAACAAGAAGAGGAGAAGAAGAAGAAGAAGAAGAAGAAGAAGAAGAAGAAGAAGAAGAAGAAGACAAGAAACAGGAAGAGGAGAAGAAGAAGAAGAAGGAAGAGGAGAAGAAATAAGAAGAGGAAAAGAAGAAGAAGGAAGAGGAGAGGAAAGAAGAAGAGAAGCAGAAAGAAGAAGAAAGGAAGAAGGAAGAAGAGAAAAGAAAGAAAGAAGTTGAGGAGTAGAAGAAGACAGAAGAAGATAAGCAAAAAGCCAAGGAAAAGGAGGAAGCGGCAAAGAGTGTACATGTAGAGACCCCAAAGGCAACCGGTGGTAAAGCCAAACCGGCTGACATCACCAGTCCCATTGACCTCTAGTCTGCAAATGAAATGGAGCTACTGCAAAGTATTAAGCTTGCTCAAAAGTGACTGGAAGCACTAAGGAGGAAAAAGGAGGAAGATGTGATTCAAACTACAGTGGAAACTCTCACAAGTTTGATTCCTGGTACCAATATCCCAAGTACTAATTCTTCTCTAGCTCAATTGAAGCTCCTATGCACAGTTGTAGAGGACCAAGTGCAATTTATGGAAGATGTTGCTGAAGCCAATGCAAAAAAGAAGCATCAAAAGGCTCTGAACACTGTTTTGGTAAAGAAGTTAAATGAGCTCCGGTCCGATCTACAGAAAGCACAGAAGGACATAAAAGATGTTATTGATGAGGGGAATCTACTACTCAATAAGATTAGTCAACCCCGTCTATTTTGTGATGATGTGCTTGCACAGAAGAAGAAGCTGCAATTTGACTTACAAGCATATATAAGAACCTTCAAGACGCCCTATGATTCCTTCACCGCTTATGGGCAAACCGTTCACTGGTTTCAACTTCAGGCTACAAGAATAGAACTAGAGATCAGCAACCAGACCAGAGATTTGCAGGAACTTCAATTGGTTTTACTACCACGATTGCAAATACTTCAGAAATGTTATCTCAATCTGGATGCCTTAATGGTCACTCAAGAGATGAGTACCTTGGATGCCATGGAGGAACAGGTATCCCAGATGCAAACGGAGAGTGAGGTTGCTACCTCATTGCTTGAATCATGGTCTGTATCCATGAAAACATTTATGCAAGACTTTAAATCAGTTTTTGACAAGTTTCACTCTTTATTGTCATAAACACTTATTATTTTAATGATAATGAAATAGGGGTTATTCAGTTGTACTTTGTCATTATTGGCAAAGGGGGAGTAGTATTCTATATTTAAAATTTTGATACATGTTATGTATACTTTCATGTTTATCTCTGTAAGGGAGTAGTATACATTGTATTTTCTGCAAAAAGGGTAGTGTATATGCTTAGGGGGAGTAATTCTAATTATGGCATATTTTTGTTGTAAAACACTTAGATGTCAAAAATTTTCCTAAACTATTGCCATCAATGCCAAAGGGGGAGATTGTTGGCATTTTTGATGATTATGTTGTGATTGTCATTGATGGACATACACTTGCTTTGGGAACACTTTTTGTATGTATGAGTTATGCTCAACCGGTATTTGTTCCAAACCAGTATTAAGTATTATAGCCTTTAGGCTATCAATTTTGCAGAAAGTGTCTACCGATCCCAAGTGGTATGAAGACCTCAAGCGGTACGAAGGAACTGAAGCAGCAGTTATCATTTTCCTAGTCTTCATTTTTGACAACCGGTAATCGGTTTAATGTTTGAACGGGTATTACTCTGTGATGAGTTACCAATCGGTAATCGATAAAGTTGTATGAACCGGTAATACTCTGTGATGAGTTACCAAATGGTATTTTTGTGATGAGTTACCATCCACCGAAACTTTGATGGTGATTTTGTGTCGTGTTATCAAATGTGTCTAGATGCAATGAACCTAGGAACTTGCAATGTAATCCTATTGGACCGACATGAAATTAGATTCCTTTTTAAGGACATCATGTCTAGGGTTTTAGGAGATGTAGCTATTAGGATTTTTGTGTGGTTGATGAGTTTTTGTATGTGCGTTCTTAGGAGAGAAGATCGAGTCTATGTGTTGTAACAGAGTGTGGATTTATCGAAGACTAAAGTAATGTTGAAATGCATTAGCAATGAGCTATCATGGATCTAACCAAGCAGACTGTGCTATTTGCTAGATCGTTCACTTGTTGATTACTCACATCTACGACAAGTCTGAAACCCTTAACCGGGTAGGCCGAGAAAAGCCTTTGTAAATCCCCTAACAAGGTGGTT
Source organism: Cryptomeria japonica (assembly GCF_030272615.1). Taxonomy (NCBI): domain Eukaryota; kingdom Viridiplantae; phylum Streptophyta; class Pinopsida; order Cupressales; family Cupressaceae; genus Cryptomeria; species Cryptomeria japonica. Next base: position 57,182,285 of record NC_081415.1, on the reverse strand, counting down.
CACATCTGTGAATCTGAAATCCTCTTACAAGGTAGTCTTTAATCAGACTTATCTCCTAACAGAGATTGAGATTCCTAACAAGATTTGTTCTGGTGAAGAACATTGTATGACCTTAACCGATCTGGTTACTATTCTGCAGATAGTTACTTGTGAGTTTCATCTCACCGTGGTTTTTCCCATTTGGGTTTCCACGTCAAAATCTCTTGTGTTATGGTGATTGTGCTTCTGTGGGTGAATGCTTTATTTGTTGTTTGGTTCACATTTGTGTTATAACCGGTTTGTTAGTAAAACTGTTATACCGGTTTACTACTAAATTGTTTAAGTGTTTAAGTTCAGTATTTTTTGGTATACTAATTCACCCCCCCTCTTAGTATTCATCAAAAACAACAAACACGCTAATACAACTACACCATAGTGCTATTACATGACAAAAGCGCTACAACATCTACCTTACAGTGCTACAATTACAACAACGCTAATACTATGACACAATTGTGCTAAAATGACAATAGCGCTACAACTACTATGCAATAGCACCACTACGGAACAATTGCGCTATTTTAGGCGACAAAAGCGCTAAAACTATGTGTCTTACTTGGACTTTGACGCTTGAAAAAACATGACAAAAATGCATAAAAAACAAAATTCAAGATTTGCGTACCGTTGGTCCGTAGTCCTCTGGCCGCTGGTATCGACAGATCTACTCTAATTAGTGATCTGCTATTAGCATGACCATGATGATTGCTGGTCACTCCTTTGCAAAAAGTCACTAGCAGAGCTCCAAACTGCCATGGAGATAGGTACAAATGAGCCTATTTTTTCCCCTTCCCCTCCATATATAACCCCCCAACCCTAACCTTCTCCTATTAATTAAATAAATTATTCAATTTATTTAAATTAATTCATTAAGCCACACTCTAACAATCAATTAAATGAATAAAACATATTTATTTAATTTTACCCTTTTCCTCACTTAAGTAAATAATAAAACATTTATTTAAATCCCTAAACTACCCCCCACTTGCATTCTCCTACAAATGCAAGTTGCACCTATTTGGTTGAAATAATGAATTTTATTTTAATTAAAATCCTATTTTCTCTCACCCACCAAACCCACTAGACTCTTCTAACCCATTCTAGACTCTTCCAACCCATTCTAGACTCTTCTAACCCATTCTAGATTCTTCTAAACCATTACTAATTAACATGATCACCCTCCCTAATTATTGTCACATTCCTAAACAACTTGAAGTCACTTCTCAAAGCCTCGAAGTCTTTAAAAAGCATTAAAGGCTTTATGTCTTCAACAAGTTAACCCCTAAAGTCTTCTAAACCATTAATGGTTCTTACATAACCATTTATGACTCTTACATAACCATTAATGGTTGAAATAAGCTCACCCACATGGTTAGAGACTTCCCCTCTAACTCAACCCTCATTTAACTCATGGGTCTCTTCAAGCATTCATTGCTTTGACCATGCTTATCCCTACTAACTCTTGCACAAGAGTTTGTCTGTTGGATAAAGGCATTATTCATTGGATAAGGGCTTTATTCATCAACTCAAGCCTAACCTTACCTCCCAAGGTAACCTTCATGTTATCTCAAGCATTTAATGCATCTTCCCTATCCTCACAAGAAATCTCATGTTGACATTTGTCATCCTAAGATTGGGTTGAAAGCTCTCACATGGATCATAAACCCATCAATCCTGACCATTGTTGAGATTACTCAATCTCAACCCTCTGTTGCCCTATTTTTTCTATAAATAGAGCTCATTCCTTCTTCATCCAGATCGAAAAATCTTGTATGCATCAAACTTATACCAAATTTGAGAGAGCATTTAGAAGCACTTTTCTTTGTTATTTTGGATAAAATTAGCATACATTAATTAGGTATTTTCTCATATTTAGCTTGTTTGCATTTGCATAATTAGTCATTTTCATAATCTTGAATCTCCATAAGACATCTATAATAGTGCAAAAAGCTAAGGGCTACACTCATGTGGAACTTGGAGAGGAGAGGAAAAAGGGAGGAGCAACTATGAGCATGTTGGAGAGCATTCGAGAGGGTTTTGTGTCTTTCCTTCATTTTTGTGTGCTTTCCATAATATGTTTTATATCTCTCTTGATATGTATACTTAGGATTTTAGTTTCTTTCATCTTTCATTTTTTATTGTCACTAACAACACTAACGTTTGAATCTTGTGTTTCTTGCATCCTTTTCAGCGTGCATCATATATGATGTAAGATCTCATTGTAGATCATATGTGAGGATAATGATAAGAATGTGGTATAGGAGCGAATAATGTAATAATCATTCATGCAGAGGATTTGGTCAATCATTGGTGATCGAGTTGGGTTTATGTAAGAGGATTAAGTCCTCTAGTATTGAGTTTAACCTAAACTGTACTCAGACATAGGAGATGTTATCATTGCAGTTCATTCTCTCTTCTGGATTGTAGTCTAGATTTCTATGTAGTCAATGAGACTCCTTTTGTAATGAGTAGTGTGCTCTAGGTTGTTGGCCTTCCTGCAAGTGGAGGCCCCTCAATTTGTAATCACATACTTACTGCAGAAGTATTATCTGACTGTGGGTAGGCTTCCCACCATGGTTTTTCCCTTTACCAGGTTTTCTACATATAAATCTTGGTGTCATGTGGATGGTATTTATTCTCTAATTGTTTCTTGTGCTTAATTGGTATATCTGTTATTTTGTTAATTGGTTTATGGATTCTAGTATTGCTCTTTTGGGTTCCGGTAATCTGGTGACAACTGATTCGCCATCCCCCCCCCTCTTAGTTGTCTTCCGGTTATTTGAACTATTTAATAGGCTCATCATGGATAACTTTGATATCTTTCAACATTTGCTTCATCCAAACTATCTAAGTGCAATTACTAGTAGTAGTAATGTACTCAACTTCAGTAGTAGATAATGATACTGAATCTTGTTTCTTGCTAGCCCATGAAACCAACTTCTTACCTAAAAAGAATGCCCCACTGGTAGTACTCTTTCTATCATCAACATCACCAGCCCAATCTGCATCAGTGTAAGCACACAACATGAAATCATCATTCTTCAAATACCATAAACCATAATCCACAATTCCCTTTAGATATTTGAATATTCTCTTAACAGTAGTGACATGACTCTCCTTGGGGTTAGCTTGATATCTAGCAGCCATACACACAACATGCATAATGTCAGGCCTAGTCTGAGTAAGATATAGCACTCCACCAACTATAGATTCATACAAACTTTGATTAGCTTTCAGAGCTTCATCATTTTTGGACAATTTACAACCAATCACCATAGGATTTCCAACAGATTTGGAATCATCTAGTCCAAACTTCTTCAACAATTCTTTCACATACTTAATTTGAGATATAAAGATACATTTTCCTGTATGTGCAATCTGCAAACCTAAGAAAAACTTCATCTCACCAATCATAGACATCTCAAATTCTTTCTGCATATCACCGAAAAACTTCATACTCATATCATCATCACCACCAAATATAATGTCATCAACAAAGAGATCAACAATCATAATGTTATCATTTTCAATCTTAGAGTACAGATTATTGTCAGCAACACCTTTAGTAAATCCCAATTTCAACAAGTATTTATCTAATCTAGCATACCAAGCTCTAGTATCTTGTTTCAATCCATAAAGTGCTTTCTTCAACTTACATACCATGTCTCCATCATCTAAGAGTGAAAATCCATCAGGTTGCTCTATGTAAACTTCTTCCTCTATTTCACCATTCAGAAATGCAGATTTGACATCCATCTGACATACCTTTAAATCTTTATAACCAGCATAAGCAAGCAATAGTCTAATAGCTTCAATTGTGACAACTAGAGAAAAAATTTCTTCATAATCAATTCTTCTTGCTGTGAATATCCTTTGCAGACTAATCTAGCTTTATTTCTGACTACTTCAATGGCTTCATTTAATTTGTTCCTAAAAACCCATTTAGTACCAATAACATTCTTATCCTTAGGTCTAGGTACAAGTTCCCAAGTGTTACTATTTTCAATCTGATCTAATTCTTCTTCCATAGCTCTTATCCAGTTATCATCTTTACAAGCTTCAACAACATCTTTAGGTTCAACTTTAGAAATCAAACATACTTCTTCTACAACTAGCCTTCTTCTAGTCATCACACCTTTATTCTTATCACCAATAATCTGATTCTCAGAATGATTCCATTTAACATACCTTGGAGTCTTATGTTTGCTCAGATCCTCATGTTCCTAAACATCTTCACCAGCAGTAGCAACATCCAGATTAAAAGTTTCTATTAGATCATTCTGCTTAGGCTCTTCAGGTTGAATATGAGCTAAACAACATGTTGACCATCATCATAAGCTCGGACTCCTTCCGAAGGTTCTCATCCACCTTCACATTTGCACTCTCAACTATCTTTTTCAGTCTCTTATTATAGCAGTGGTAGACTTTTCTCTTTGTAGAATGTCCCAAAAAGATACCTTCATCACGTCTAACATCAAACTTCCCAATATCCTCATCTCTCTTGATATAACATTTGCTACCAAAAACTTTGAAATATTTCATAGTAGGAACATGACCAAACCAAAGCTCATAAGGGGTCTTACTAATATCACTTTTGATATGAACTCTGTTAAATGTATAGACTGTAGTGCTAATGGCTTATCTCCAGTAGACCTTCGAAACATTTCCTTCAATCAACATAGTTCTTGCAGCATCCAAAATAGTATGGTTCTTCCTCACAACAACTCCATTTTGTTGTGGGGTTCTAGGAGCATATAGTTGTCTTCTGATTTCATGCATCTCACAAAATGAATTGAACTCATTGGAACATAATTCTCCACCTCTATCAGATCTCAGATACTTTAGCTTCAATCCAGACTCAGTTTCAACTTTAGCTTTTAATATCTTAAATTTATCAAATGCTTCTGATTTTTCCTTCAAAAAGACAACCCACATCATCCTGGAATAATCATCAATTAGTAGCATAAAGTATCTATCACCCTGCACACTCCTAACATTTGTAGGTCCACACAAGTCAATATGCATAAGATCCAACAATCCATTAGATGTATATCATTTACTCTTGAAATAAATTCATGTTTTCTTACCCAACTAACATTCCTTACATACCGGATTAACAAGTTTAACAATCTTAGGCAGATCTCTAACAACTTGTGTAGAACTGATCTTAATAAATGAATCAAAGTTTGCATGACACATTCTTCTATGCCACAACCAACTCTTATCTATCTTAGCAATCAGACAACTTTTCTCACTAGCATTCAAATGAAAAATGCTACCTTCAATCTTAGTTTCAGATGCAATCTCTATACCGGAGGCATTTAAGATCTTACATTTACCATCCTTGAATTGTAAATCATAACCCTTATCAACCATATGCCCAACACTCAAAAGATTATGCTTCAAACCTTCAACATACAACATATCATCAGAGTTATGCTTACCATTAAAAGAAATAGAAAATCTCCCATGGATCACACAGGCTTTGTCATCTCCAAATCTAACTATTCCACCATCATACCTTTCCATACTTACAGATTTTCTTTTATAACTGGTCATATAATGTGAACAACCATTGTCAATCACCCATTCACCCTTTTCTTCTAACTTAGCAGCCAAAGCTTTCTCCTCAACAAAACAGCTAGTGGAATCAATAGGTACAGGTCTATCTTGTTTAATGGCAATAAATAGAACTTCATCTCCTTCTAACTCATTATCTATAACACCTTCATCTGCAACATAACAACAACTCTTCTGGTTCCTAAACTTCTGATTAGACTTATAAGGCTTATCATACTTTTCATGTTTTTCATATCTATCATTCCTATCGTGCTTATCAAACTTATCATGTCTATCATACTTAGCCATTCTCTTTGGGCATATAGAAGCAAAATGTCCTATCTTATTACAAGAATATCATTTCAAGGGAAAATTTTCATCATACTTACTGACACCTTTATGAAATCTCTTGGAAATAAATGCTTTAAGCTCATCAAATTCTCTTTCTTGCTCTACAATTTCTCTTCTTTCTCTTTCATACCTAGATATCCTCCATTCATCAGGGTCATATTTCTGCTTACCGGATATAGATGTTGATGCTCTAAATGCAACAAGTTTTCCAACCAACATATCTCTTGTTACTATAGTCACACTCTGGATCTCATCAATACTAGCAACCTTATGTTTATAAGCAGGAGGCAAAGATCTCGACACCTTAGCAACAATCTCATCTTCCTCAATATTTCCACCGGCACACCTGATACCAAGGACAAGTTCACTCACCTTAGCCATGTATGAATGTATGTTCTCATCATCTCGCATATTCAATGTTGCATACTTTCCTCTCAAGCTCTGCAACTTAGAAACTTTCACTTGACTATCACCTTCATACAGAATCTCAAGCTTCTCTAAGATCTCATGTGCGGTTTGAAGTCCCATAACATTTGTCATTTCAGAATTAGTCAGGGCACTAAGCAATGCTTCCTTTGCTCTAATATTATATTATGCTTCCTTAACCTCATCAAGAGTAGACGGTACATTATGAGGAACAACATAGACATTCTTAGTAATCTTCCAATAATCCTCTCCAAGATATTTCAAGTGCACCTCCATCTGACTCTTCCATACAGTATAGTTACTTCCATCAAACCTTGGACTGTCCTTCTTGAAAAGAATACCTTGAGCTACCATCCTAGATCTCCTCAAGCAAAAAAGCTTCTACTGGAGGATCTAGCTCTGATACCAATTGTTAGCAGCAATCAAGAAGGAAGACTGAGAGGGGGGGTGAATCAGTCTTCACCAGACATAGAAAATTAAACTCCAAAACATAAACTGATAAACTGTTGCAATAAACAGATAAGAAATTTAACAGCACAACACACAACACCAAGATTTTTGACGTGGAAAACTTGGTTAAGGTAAAACCCATGGTGGGAACCTACCCACAGTAAGATGATACTCTGCAATAGTATATGAAAATATTACAATGGGGAATGCACATGCATTCAAGCACACTGCCTAGAGCTCACTGCTCAAAAGATATTTTCCCAGAAGGCTACAACCCTTAGGGAAGTCTCAATGACTTAAAATATGATTCGGACTACAATCTGGAAGAAATGATCTGCAATGATAGCATCTACAAATGCCTGATGACAGTTCCGGTTAAGCACAATTGTCTGCCCTGCAACACCAATCTCACCTCAACACTTCACCAAATGATAAGTTTCTTGTTCACGCATTCACCTCTCTCTGATAATGCAGACACAATACTAACACCAAAACTAAGTGAACAACTCACCTATATATACAATTCATCGACCTTGATAACTAGGTCGGCCAAACCCTCAACCCTCAACTCATAATTACAAAAATTACATTACACGATACAAAGATCAACCACCAAACCAATATAATGATTTACATTATATATCATGGACCTAATTCAAATTTTTAAATGATCTCATCCACCGAAAATCATGCCAAGATCAACCACAACACGCTACACCATCAGAAATACCGCATAACATGAAAATCATCACCAGTTGATGAAAACCACAAAAAACTCACACAAATATCAATGTGGATCACCAAAACAAATATAACATGACTAGGAAACACCAACAAGCACATTAGAACCATCACCAATAGCTGCACCAACACCACTTGTCAAATCTTCATCGATCAACATCAGAAAGCTCAAGAACACAACCAATCAGCAACTGCCATGAAGAAAGATAACTTGTAGGGCACCAAACTATAAACCATCTGAAATGAAGATACATAATATCATCCCAAACAATATCCCAAAACCTTAGCACAAGATCTGATCACACCGAAATATATCGGAGGAAATACTGGATTCTGTAAAACAGTGATCAATAAAACCAAACTACAAAACCGGATCAGAAGATCTTCCCAAACTCACCAGAATAAATCACAGTGTTGACATCAATGACAAAAACATATCCTAGCAGCAACAATGAACAACCATATCCAACAACTCCAACACAGACAACATAACGATAGCATAACAGCATCAAAAGACCAAGATCATAAAAAAATAGATCCTGAAAGCTGATAAATCAAGCAGTGTCTAAGACAGTGTGAACATCATAACAACAACGCTATGACCTCTAAGAAAAAGACCACGAAAGATAAGTCGTAACTACTGAAAGATAAAGAAATGTCTAAAGCAATGCAGACAGCATAACGACAGTGTAACAACGTCTAAGACCAAGACCATAAAAGATAGATGCAAACTGCCAAGGTATCAAGAAGTGTATAAAGCAATGTGGACAACATAACGGCAGCACAATGACGTAGAAGACCAATACCATAAAAGATAGATGCAAACTACCAAGATATCAAGAAGTACATAAAGCAATGCAAACAACATAACAGCAGCACAATGACGTCGAAGACCAAGACCATAAAAGATAGACCCTAACTGTTGGGGGAACGTAAGATTGTAAATCAATAAAATAGAAATCTAACAGCATAACGAGACTAACTAAAAAATCGTGACAAGATAAAGCCAACTCGCTATAATAGGCCACAAACTCACCAAAACAAGACACAAACCCGCTATAACAAGACGCAAATCTACTAAAACAAGATGGGCAAGACTGAAAAATGCTTAGACAACATAATGGCACCAAAAAAGAAAATCTGTTGGAATAGGGCGCAAACCCACTAGAATAGTACTTAAAAACAACAAGACGCGAACCCGCTAGAAAAAGATGCAAACCCATTAGAACAAAGAGAAAACCCATTGGTTTGAGGTGCAAACCCGCTGGTTGAGAAAATGACAGTGACTGCGATAAGTATGTCAATTCTGGCTCAAAGTTGGCAACATTCCCGCTAATACAAGACTACAAACCCATTGGAATAGACCACAAACCCGCTAGAACTGACTTCAAACCCGCTAGACTGATATTTTGACAAAAGACTTGACACCAAACACATCAAGCATGAAGATCTGATTGTAAAATAGATAAAATCAGTTAAGTACAACCCTATGGATAGTCAAATGATAGTATGTGTTAAATCTCCTTGCTCAGAATACCACATCCAACCGAATATATAGAAGCCTGACAGCACTGGCTCCACCCTTGACACACACTTCTTGGGCATGCCAAGCTTCAAATTCTTGGGTAATCACTTCCTAGTGAATTTTCTATCTCGAATTGGGGGGTACGTGAGGAGTTTCTTCAGTATGTGTGTATTACAACACTTGAGTCAACCAATAGGATTTTTGGATACTAAAGAACAATTGGCTCGTAGTGGGGGAACTTTAGGTGTAAATTAGGTAGTCATACATTGAGTGGCTCGTTCATTTAAGAGATATCCCAGCTCATAGAACATAGATTTTACACATCTACCACACAAGCACCAAGGGATTTTGACTTGCATCAAGACCACAAAGGTATTTGCATAATGATACTGAGGGAAACCATCGGTATAACACAATGTTACCAGTTGATTTATAGCGCTAAATTCATAAATATTTATATAGCAGACCAAAAGAAAGTATTGCTTGGGTCATTCTCTCCTCACCCGGCCTTATAGCCTACTCGGGCGATGAGCCCTCCTACTTAGAAAGTAAAATCGACCGTCGCTAACACTTTTCTCTTGCACCTACGACCATGAGAGTCAAAGGGAGAGGATAGTGTGTGTTAGCAATAGGACCACTCTACAAATGCACAAGTGTACAAGACACAAAAGACATGGGTTCATTTATTTACTTGAATAGAAGAGTGCCTAATTACTCAAAAGACACAACATGTCCATTCCCTTAATTGAATTGAAGTGTACCTAATTATGCAATAAGACATAAAATAAAAAAGGAAATGAAATAAATGAAATGAGCAAATTTGTTCCAGCGCTTAGGGGTCTTCTTATAGCTCGAAATGCTGCAGAATGTTAGTGAAACCATCCAACAACACACAAGTTAGTTCATTAGTACTAAAATAGCATGTTGGAAAATCATATAAATGGTAATTAGTGATCCCACTACTGTGTGGCACAAACCTGTTGTTTTAAGCAAACCCATTGTTTCAGGATGCACACTCGATGTTTCAGGGCGCAAACCCGTTGGTTTAAGCGAACCCATTGGTTTTCTAAAGCGCGTTCTCGCTGTCTATGTAAAATGCTAACACTCAAGTTAATTGATTAGTACCAAAAATAACATTCTTAAAAATCATATAAATGATAATTACCGATCCTGCTACTATGTGGTGCAAACCCGATGTTTTAAGCGAACCCGCAAATGCAAGATAGCGAACCCACTAGTTCAGGGTGCAAACCCATTGTTTCACAGACAAAAGTTAATTCTCATTTATAAAAACCCGAAACTTAAAGAAAATTTTACCTTCCATACAAAACTGATGATGGCGATCTCGTAGTCGTATGAAAATGATATTAGCGAACTCGTGGTTTCAAGGCGCAAACCCACGGTTTCATAAAATCATAGGGTTGAGAAAATAGACTTCTACCTAGGTGGAAATCAGCTTGTAGATATTCTTTTTTGCCTACAAGTACTCAAAATCTATAATAAACATACTCAAACAACAAAAAATGTTATATGACCCGTGAAGTGGGTCCCACCGAGTGCGCCAAAAATGTGAGGCAAAATGTGCATACGAATATAAAAGATAATGTAATACCCTAAAAATGGTCATCTAAACCATAGGCCCCTAATCTCGACAACGTCACCAAGGTCCTAACCAAAGGCAATTAAATAAATCTTGAGCACACAATTAATTCCTAAAATCATCCAATGTCACATGGCAAATCAATCACTCAATATTAATTAAATATTTATTTAATTAATTAAATCATTCTAAGTAAATCATTTTAAACAATTATCTTATTTATTTTAATTAAATATCCTAGCATATTTAATTAAATAAATCAATTTGCCATTAAATCATCAAAAAGAGGAATTAATTCAATTAAATAAATCAATTGAGCACAAATCTTCAAAAATGGAAATAAATCAAAAAAGGAATTAATTGACAAAAAAGAATTAAAATTTGAGAAAAGAAATCAATTGGAAACAATCTTGAAAAAAACAAATTAAAAATTGATAGATAATCTCAAAGAAAGCAATTAAAACAATTAAATATTAAAATTGAATGAAATAGAGAATAAATCAGTTTTATCTTAATTTTAGTTCAATTTCCTTTAAATCAGTTTTTTCTTGATTTTATCTTAATTTTAGTTCAATTTCCTTAAAAACTGAGAAAAGCATCTAATCACACCAATTCACCTGGATTGTGCTTCCTCTTGGAAAATCTTGACCGCTCATCATCATTTGATCTCAACCGTTGGTTTCTTTCTGAATTTTCTATAAATTCAGGTTCATCTCTCATTCAAAAAGAGGCTGGAGAATATATTGTTATTATACTATTTTTGCTCTAGACTCATTGAATATTGCATATTAATTATTTCATATTGATTAAATCATTTAGTTTAATATTACAAAAATATTGTTAGATTAATATTGCATCCATCTAGCATTCATCATGCTCATATAGATTAAATCCTTCGTCTTGATGTTGTCTAGTCACTGGTATTGCTAAATAATCTGAGAGCAATCTTATACTCGCATCTTTTAGAAGGCAATGGGTCGATTTGTTATGGTTTATTATTCATTGATTATATCTGATTAACCATGCATGTAATGACTTGATTGAAGTGTTGTGTATTGCAGATACAGATACAGGTCCACTTTTCACACACACAGATAAAAGATAAACTAATTAACCAAAACAAGCCATTAAACTCAACACTTCAAGATCCAAATGGTAAAATCAAAGCAAAAACACAAAGAAAAGTTATGCAAACCCCAAATCCTTGCTTCGATTAGATTATTTCGTGATTGAATGTGTGCTCATGATGTCGATTCGGATGCTCAATTATGCTCCATGATTTGATGAAGATGATAATGCAAACGATAATGGATGTGTGAGTGTGAGTAGTGATTTCGGCAAAGTAATGATGCGTTGAATGAATAGTGGATGCGAGAGTTTGGTCTAAAAATGCAGGGTTTATATAGAAGATGAGAGGAAGGAGAGGGGGTGTGAAGAGGAGACACCAAGACGGAAGAGGAATGATATGTGTCCATGAGGACACATGTCTATTTTGGGCAAAGCCACCCAAAAATAGGATATTTTCCCCAAAAAGGGGGAAAAGAGGTTAGGATGTGCACATACGGAGGTTAGGAGTGATAGGATAGGGTTGGTTGGGAGGTTAGGATATATAGGGTTGGTTGGAATCCCAAGGTTAGGACAAGGGTTAGGTTAGATGAGGGGTTAAGGTTAGGAGCCATGTGCTCAAATAGGATTTGAGTCTAATTAATTAATCTATGCGGGTTTTGGGAAAAGGGATATTTAAATTCATTAAAGGTAATTAATAAAATGGGATGGAAGAATAAGGATAATTAATTGATTAGATTAATTAATTAGGAGGATGGGATAATCAATTAATTAGATTAGTTAATTAGGAGGATGGGATAATCAATTAATTAGGAGGATAGGATAAATTAATTGAAAGAAAGGGATTTGGGAGATTAATTAACTAAGAATTAATTAATAGGAAGAAAGGGATAGAAATTAATTAATTAGATTAATTAATTGGAAGAATAGGATTTAAATTTGATGAAATTAATTAGCCAAATTTAGGGGTCTACACCACTCATCTATTGTACTTACAAATAACATTGTGGGAACATTTCCTTGTGAATCTTTTTCAAAAGGAACTGCTTCTTTAGGTTTAATATCTACCATCAACTAACACAAACCCTTTCCTTGAACCAATTTGGTAGGCCTGATCTCCAAATCATATTCTTGGATTTTTTCTATCTAGTTATCCCTCTTGGTTCCAAAATCTTATTGTGTCAGAATTGACTTCACTGCAGTATTTGGAACTAGACATATGACATGAGAATTCAAAATCTAAAACCAAAAATGCTTTACTTCTTTGAAAACAATGAAATCATGTTTATCCATCTGAGAGTACTTAAACTCATGAATTAAGGGGACAACTCATGAAAGCTATGCGTGATTCTATACCCTTGAGATTCTTCTAAACTAGAATTGCAGAAAGTGTATGATAAGAAGCATAACTATACATTATAAAATCCTTGGTATAGTAAGAACATACCAATACTAGAGCATGAGCTATAGATTCTTTGATTTCGTTGAAGGCTACTTTTCCTTCTAGATTCCAACAAAAAATAGTCTTCTCTTTCATCATATTCACAGTATGATGAGTTTTCTTAGCAAAGTCTGGAACAAACCTTCTCAAGAAGATAACTTTTCTGAAGAATGAGTGTACAACAATTTTACTTGTTGGTAGAGATAACCTTTGAATCGCCTTGACCCTTTCTGGATCAATCTTAATACCTTCTTTCGACACTTTATGTCCAAGAAGCTTTCCTTCTGTAACCCCAAAAACTGGCTTTTGGGGATTTAAATAAATTTCATGTTTACGACATCTTTTCAACACATATTCAAGGTGAAAAAGATTATTTTCACGATCTTTTGAAAAGACAATTAAATAATATAAGTACACCACAAGATACCTTCCAATAATTTCATGAAAAGTTATATCCATAGCTCTCTAAAATGTTGCACTTGCATTAATCAATTTGAACGACATCCTTTGATAAGAAAAGGTTCTCCAAGGAGTTGTGAAGGTGGTCTTGGGTTGATCCTTCTCACTGACCTCAATTTGATTATAGCCCGAGAAGCCATCAAGCAAAAAGAACATTTGAGAGCCCATCATTGTTTGAATAATTTGATCCATCACTCGCAAAGGGTATTATATTTTAAAGATGATTGGTTCAAATTACAGAAATCCACACATATATGATGAATTACAAATATTATTTTAACATTCAATATTTTATAAATCTCATAAAAAATAGTACTTCAAATTTTAGGATTATATTGCCTTTGCTTCTGCTTGAAAGGCATGGCCCCATCTTTAAGAGGAATATCATGTTGTATTTCTTTGGGTTGAAAATACTTTAGATCATCACAAGAATATGCCAATACATCAATATATTGACACAACAATTGAATGATTTGTTCCCTTTCTCCTGGAGTACAACTATTACCAATGTTAACATATTTTGGATTTTTATCTAATCCAAAATTGTATTTCTCATATCCCATGGTTGCATCTAATGTTATCCATTATTTCTTTTTAATGTATTGATCATGTTTATCAAACAACTTTTCTAATGATACCAAACCTTTTGGGATTTGTTTCCCTTTAACTGTAGAAAACCTTCGTCAAGAGAGGAATCATCGCTAGCTATTGAATCAGAACAATTACTTCCTTCAAAATACAAGTTATTGAAACTATCACTAGTTTCTAAAAAATTAATAATCTGCTTATCATCATTACAAATTTTCTAGTAATCCCAATTATCTAGTACACTTGGCCTACATATTAACTCAATAGAATACTTATTCCAGGAAAATCCTTATGAGGAATCAAGAGAGTCTAGTCTGGAATTGAACTCTCTAGATACTACTGAGATGTTGAAAGCATCAAAACATTCAATGTTGTCCCAAACTAAATTCTGGTAATGTTTCAACTGGTAATTTCTAGTTTGATAAATGTTAAATTGACTTGGCAAACAACCAACTCAGTATCTCCCTGTGCATGAAGATTATTGATACCTTTCTTGTGTGCAACATCAATACCCAACAATAAAGATTCATATTTAGTCGTATTGTTGGTATTAGAAAACTATAGCTTGAAAGAGTAAGGAAATATTTCACCTTGTGGAGAAATAAAAATAAATCCAGCAACAGAGCTATTATAAGTATAACTACCATCGAATTCCATATATCATACTTGGTTATCATTATCTAAAATGGTAGGATGTGAACATGAAGTTTCACCAAAAGAGGAAACTGATAAAAAGTCATCAGTTGAAAGACTCTCACTATTAAAGTCATTTGAAGAAATTGATCTTCCTCTGTTTGTATAAATTAAGTGCCCATTCCAGATGAATCAAAGAGTATTTGTGCTTTGAAGTCATATGACTTGACCACTGAGTATTTCACTTCCTTTTTAGGAAACAATTTCTACATTTCACCCTTGATGGGTATCCTTTCTTCTGACCAATCCATATTTCTCTTGCCCCCAACATACTTAAATAAATTTATTCCCAAAAGAATACCTTAGGAGGTTAGGACATTGGCCACCAAAAAAATCATCTTGATTCTTTTATCTGGGAAGGTGACAAAGGCGAACTGGGCATCTTTTATTTGGCCAATCAAAGGAACTTGCTTGTTTTCCATTAAAAAACATTTACCAAAATTTTTTGTAAGGGTAAGGCCTAAGGCATTAGCTATCTTAGCGTACATTACATTCTCAAAGGCTCCAGAGTCAATAACATAGTTGTTGAGTTTATAACCTTTTGTAGCTAGGAAATTAGGTATATGATTCAAAGCCTAAATTAGGTAACCACAAACCTAATCAAGAAATAAAATTGATCCTAATAAATTTAATGAAAGAATGAAATCAAAATACTATAACAAAGATGCAAACCATCCCAATGTGTTTCCTTCATTGACCTCCATTTTTCTTCTTTCACCTTCAAATGGGACTTTGTGGATTTCACCTACAAATGCAATTGCAAGTAAAAGCAAGTTGATAATGAGAGATGAAAATCACAGCATAAGATTACTTGAAGCGTGTGTTAGCCCAAAATTTTGACCCCATTAAAATTCATCAAGTTCCTGTAATTTTTTTTTAAATCAGATTGGCAGGAAATAAATCCTTGTCAACCCATGCCAAAGGTGGGTCTTGAATCTTGTGGTCCCACTCAGTGTACTTGAATTTTTAGGGTATCCCTTCGGAAAGAACTTGGCACTCAAAAGAATGTTCTTTTTATTCTGGTTGAGTCCCGAGTCATATAGCAGAAAATTTAATATTTGGCCTTCGGTGGGTCCCGATTTGCTAGTTAGGCAGGCTCCTTGTTTTGCGGTCGTGAGTGTGTAGGACCACTCAATGTTGAATTTGGATCAAAATTAAATTTTCTTTGATATTATAAAATCTGAAGCAATATATGAATATGTTGAGGATATTAATTCCTCCTTTAGTCACTCAATCCTTCTAGTATAATCAATTTCCTTATATATAAAATCATTGGGTGAAGATATACAACAAATGATCTTTATAAATTACGCAACAATTTTAAATCCTGACTTCACACGTATATTTTCTGCAGACCACGAACAAATATATATGTGTTAGAAGAGAACAGTGTAACCTTCTATATCATATACACTAAATTTACATCAGCCTCTCCTATGATGTATACGTCTATCAGTATTGGTCTCTCCTCACCGCCACCCGCCTAGCAATTTCCCCTGATAGAAGATAAATACACGTGCAATTTCAGTGAGGGGTTGTGACCTCAATCGAGGTGGCATACCAAATGAGGGGATGGGATGTGTAATCACCGATAAGAAAACAAGACATAATAAGTGCTAACTAAACATAAATAATTAATGAAAGCAATGTGTATATCGATGATTAGAATGACAGCAATAAAATAATCCTAACATTGATTAACATGTTAGCAACATCAATCATGCAAAATAAAGAATGGAATCACTAATGTAATGCTATGGTAATGATAAATATTTAGATAGAAGTCAGATGCAGATACCTCCTATTGTTACAACATTAACACTCCCTCTTAGCTATGGAGGTATCTTTCCAATAACACATGTCATTGAGTCTCTCAACATGACATTCACAATGGCTGCATCCATTTGTGAAAGAAGGTTCATCAAGGAGTCACTCAATGTGATGTCCACCATGGATACTCCCATGAGTGGAAAGGAACATGTGCACAAATTCCCATCATGGAATAACTCAACATGATGTCGTCATGGAGTCTCTCAACATGACGTCCACCATGGCTACTTCGAGAGGGTGGATAAATACAAGTACAAGAGAATCATCATGAAATATCTTAATGTGATGTCCATAATGGCTACTCCCATTAATGGAAAGAAATATATCATCATGGAGTCACTCAACATGACGTCTCATCTCAAATTCAGAGATGAACAAGGGCTTGCACCTCATATTTCTTTGTCTTGGAGAAATATATAGTACAAGGGATTTCACCTTATATTTCTCTAACAAATAAATATACACTACAAGGGCTTTCACCTCATATTTCTTCATCTCGGAGAAATATACACTACAAGGGCTTTCACCTCATATTTCTCTGTCTAAGAGAAATATACACTACAAGGGCTTTCACCTCATATTTCTCCATCTCAAAGAAATATACGCTACAAGAAATCTTCATGATGTGACTCCCTCAAAAGCTAGAAGTACTAGCATCAACCTCGTGACCTTCCCATCCAAGGTTGCCTTTGTTGGTTTTTTAGACTCCCTCTTAATGGTAATTCCTCCTCTTCAAAGAAACTGATCAACTTTAGAATAAGAAACCTTCAGAGTTGATTTTAGAGCTTGGCTCCTTCTGAGATGTCCCCATGGCAACTTCTGCAGTAGATACAAGTTGTGTAGACCTTAATTTGCAATCTTGAGCAAAGTGACCATACCGATCACACCTGAAACATTTAATGTGAGAGAGATCCTTCTTCTTCTTCTAATTCAATTTTGGGACAGAATCTGATTCTCTGTCTCTATCCCTCTTTCTTCCTTTGCCTCTTTCTCTAGAAGTATGTGTAGCAAGCACTTGATTTTCTACATAATGATAGTTTTTCCCAATTCCTCTTGCTACCAACCTAGACTCTTCTTGAATACAATCAGCTCGAAGATGATCAAACTTGGGCAACTTAGATCTCCCATTGATGCTTTGGATAAAGGGCTCCCAAGATTGGGGAAGACCATTTAGTGCCAATATAACAAGATCTATGTTTACAATTATGTCCCCAATAGTGCTCAACTGATCTCTCAAATCAACAATCTTCATAAAGAATGAGATGACTGAATCTTCCTTATCCATTTTTACATGGTGAAGTTGCTGTCTCAAAGAAAGTGCTCTGCTGGTATTATTGATCGCATACAATCCTTTTAGAGCATCAAACATTTCTTTAGCTAACTTCAACTTAGAGATGATCGATACTAGGTGATTCATCATAGAGTCTATCATGATCTCCCTAGCCTTTATGTCATTTTTCTTCCATTGGATTTTCTCAATATCATCAAAAGGCTTAGGCATATCACTTTCTACAAAATCAAGAAGATCATTCTCCTCTAAAACAATGAGTACCCTAGGTTTTCAAGAGTTGAAGTTTGAGGCTCCATAAAGCTTATCTTATACCTTGACATAGTTCACCATCTTCTTTTTCTGCACAAATTATCCTTCAAAGATCTGCCCTAGAGAAAGGCTTACTTGATTGCTTAAAACAAGTCTAATAAGATCTTTTCTTAGAACCGCTTTGATACCATGTTGAATTTGGATCAAAACTAAATTTTCTTTGATATTATAAAATCTGAAGCAATATAATAATATGTTGAGGATATTAATTCCTTTTTCAGTCACTCAATCCTTCTAGTATAATAAATTTTCTAATATATAAAATCATTGGGTGAAGATGCACAACAAATGATATTTATAAATTACACAACAATTGTAATATCTTGACTTCACACATATATTTTCTGCAGACCACGAACATATATATGTGTTAGAAGAGAACAACATAACCCTCTATATCGTATACACTAAATTTACATCAGCCTCTCCTATGATGTATATGCCACTTAGTATTGGTCTCTCCTCACTACCACCTGCCTAGAAATTGCCCCCGATAGAAGATAAATATGCGTGCAATTTTGGTGAGGGGTTGTGACCTCAATCAAGTCAGCATACCAAATGAGGGGGTGCAATGTGTAATCACCGATAGGAAAACAAGACATAATATGTGCTAACTAAACATAAATAATTAATGAAAGCAATGTGTATATCGGTGATTAGAATGACAACAATATAATAATCCTAACATTGATTAACATGTTAGCAACATCGATCATGCAAAATAAATAATGGAATCACTGATGTAATGCAGCAATGAGATATGATAATGATAAATATTTAGATAGCAACCAGATGTGGATACCTTCTACTGCTACAACATTAACACTTGGGACTCCAGGGGAATGTATTTGCCACTTTGGTGATTCCTGAGTAGAAGAGAAAATGTGTGTTATGTCTTGAATGGATTCTGAGTTGGAATCTCCGCACTCAGTGAGATGCCCAAGTTAATCTCACTGAGACCTAAGTAAAAGGTGGAAGTGGGTCACGAATGTGAACTGTCATCTCGGCACTCGGCCAGGTGCCAATGTTGACTTCAGCAAGCCTTGAGTTCATGAAGATGGTATACAAGGATATGAAGAGAATATCGATGAGGTGACACGTGTTGTTATCAAGTGATAGGACAGGTTATATGAATGATTGCAAGTGGTAATCAATTAAATAACAGAGATAGAAGTTGGCACGAGTGAAGCGCACTACATTCAAGGGTGTAAAATGTGTGATCAAGAAGTATAAAGATCACAGAAGAATCTTCCATTTATGGTGAATCTCAGAGGATAAGTGGTACTTGTTTATAGATGATGGAACAAAGAAATCAGATCGACGATGACAAGAGATTGCATGGGTAAATACAACGGTGATTTTTGAAAAGAAAGATGACTAAATTGGTGGTGGGGATAAAATAGGGACAGTTTTAAAAGCATAGATCAAGAAAAATAGTGTGAAGTGTTACTATATGAAGATGAGCTATTTTCAATAATCTCAAATCCTTATAAAAAGGACATTGAGTTGCATCTCAAACAAGTAGTTGTCACAATAATCTTGCATGTTATCATGAGGATGGTTGCAGAAGAAGGATTTTTGTTTGCAAAGCAATATTGTGCGTTCTTGAGTTCTAAGTTTTATGATAGGATGGAGAATATTAGGAATAACTATTTTACAACTGAAGGGGCCTTGAAAATGTGTTGGAAAATTGAAGGGGACTTGAAAGGCCCTTTCAGACACAAGGAACCTTTCAAGGGTTGTCCACAATTTCCCCTGCACCACCAGATGGCTCAAAGGCAATGAAAGAGGATTGGTAAAAAGTAGTTGGGGGAGGTGGATGGTTCAGATGCAGCTTTTTTATAATGTTGCAAGATTATTGAAGTTGCAACCCCTCATCTGCTTACAATATTCATCTATAAGCTTCTCCTTCCACTTTCATTGCTGCCAGTTTAGGACTGTGAGCTCTTCCTCTAGTTTTGAGGATGCTCCAATATATTTTGTTGTCTAGCTCCTTCGCTAGTTTTGGAGTCTCTTTTCTAGTTGGATAGGTGCTCATCTTCCCTTCATGGAGGAAATGACCATGCGATGGTGGCATAGCTCAAAACAGTTAGGTGACAACAGATTTTCATTCTCCATCAAATGGTTAAGATGCTCATGTTGATTTTTGTCTCTTTTGGAACCAGCGAGGTGGTGTCTTTTGGCACATAGGGATGACATGTCAATTTTAGAATTAGCCAGTTGTAAAGAAGCCTGCAGCTTGTGCATTCCTTGTGTTATAAAAGGAATACCAGGGTTGTAGTTTAGGGGTTGGAAAATTTGTATATCTCAGGTTGGGTAGTCGCAAGGGTTAATCTGGGGTTTGGAGTTTATCCATAGAACGAAGATATGGCTTCCATAATGTAAACACTGATTAGCAATATAATATTTTCATTGTTGCATAATTTGTCTCCTCATTTTATTTTGAAATTAATGTTAGCTGATATATTAAGGATACATTGGTTAATCTTGATATGTTAATATCATTGTGTGATTCTACGTATCGGTTCCTCTCAAGGTGAGGATTAAATTCTTTACACAAATTATAGTCAGTTTTGAAAGTGTTTGTAGGATTAACAAGAATGAATGAATGTGATAGCTAGTTGAATTTTGTTAATGTCAAACATTAACATTGAAGAATTTTCTAATTCAAATTGTTTGTAGAGTGGGGCTGTGTTTTTATTTTGTGGGTGTGACTTTGTTCCTTTGGATAAGCAGTGGGTTATTTTATTTCTGATATATTTCCAAAATCCTTAGAAAAATTAAAATTCCTTTCTCTTTTATTTCTTTGTTCAGCGTGGACAAGGGTGTGATTTCTAAATGCATGTCGGAAATCCCCTGTTTAGTCTAACGTAACACATGAATAAGTTTCTCAATCAATTGAAGAGTGTTTTGGGATCAGGGATTTGTATGAATTATGCAAAAGAGGATCCCCTATGTAATTGTGAACCAGCTACCCGGGAATTAATTGTCTATGTAATGACTAAATTCTAAGACAATCCCAAGTGTATGGATCATAAAAGGAATACCCAAATGACTTGGGTAGAGCTCAAAGTGAAGAAGGTTGTGAGAGCCTTGTGTTGGCTTGATGATGATGTCTTGATGTAAAGAGTTTATTGGTGACTTGTTTTATGTTGTCATTGATGGCAACTATGTTTTTATAGTCACATAAGTCTTGTAAGCCAACCAGTAAAGCATAACTAGTAGAGAAGACAGTTTAACAGTGAACCGACAAATAGGTCCTCAATCGGTTAACAAAAACAAAATTGCATTCAAACAACAGGTACAGGCGATTGATGAAGAGTTGGATGATGCAGTTTTACAGGAGTGATGGAGACAAGTATTTGGTGCTATATTCATGACCACATTAGAAGATTCAACAGGATGATCAAGATTTGATGTACAGAGCAGGCAATCTGGAAGAACAATTAACTAGTAGTGATAAAGTCACTAGAATCGGTAAACCGGTACAATTTTGTTTTTTTTTTTGGTTTGTTATGTCGACGGTTGGCATAAATTCAGCGTGTAATGTAAGTTTGTCTAGATTCATTGAACCTAGGAAATTTGTTCCAAGGTTATGAGCCAACTAAGTTGATGTCTATAAAAAGTGTGATGAGTTATTAGATGAAGGATGAGATTGAAGGCGAATATTGAGATTTTGATTGTGCGGTGATTAGTGAAGCTCTGTATTGATGTGTTGTTGAAGTTTTGGAAGAACTGAAGCGGATCTTATCAGACACAAAATTGTTATATGAAGATCATTGAACTATTGTTATCCTAACAGTTACAGTAGCAAAATCCCTTAACCGAGTAGGTCCTGACAGGCCTTAATCTGTAAATCCCCTAATAGGGTAGCTCAACATATGAGTTTAAATCCTCTTGTGAGGTTTCTCCTAATAGGGCTTATCATAGAAAATCCCTTCATCGAGTGACTCCTAACAAGGTCTGCTCCTAACAGGGCATATTTGTAAGACCTTAACTAGTCAGAGGTTTCTATTCTGTAGATAGTGAATCTTTTGGATACTAACTCCCACCATGGTTTTTCCCTTTTGGGTTTCCATGTATAAATCATTGTGTTATAGTTGGCATGTTTTATGTAGTGTTTTCTTATGTGATTGTTTTCCTTGCATGCCTATTGATTTTAAAGTTGTTAAGAGGTGTAATCAGATTCTTAAGGTTTTTGCTTGCACTAATTCACCCCCCCTCTTAGTGCCTTATAAGTTTATCAATTGGTATCAAAGCCTAATTCCCTTAAGGCTTAACCGCTTGGGAAAGATCTCTAAGGCTATCATGGGGGATATGAGTTATAGAGAGATGTCTAATCGGCTTGCAGAAGTTAAGGAAACCCTAGATACATTGAAAGGCAAAAACAAAGCCTCACTTGCTAAGAGAAAAGAGTTAACCGAACAATGATTGGAGGTTTCTTAAAGTAGTTCTTTTGATGAAGCAAACATAGATGCATTGGTTGATGAAGTGGAAAAACTGAATGATGAGAAGGCTAACTTGAGGAGAGAGCTAGAAGCCCTAACCATCAGAATGAGTCAATAACTTGAAGCAAGGAGGTCAGCAGAAGACAAGATCAAAGAGAAAGAACATGAGATCTTTAAGCTGAATCAGGAAGTCGATACCCTATATGCTCATTAGCATGAGAAAAAAGATGAAAAAAGAATAAATAAAGGAAGATCTGGATATGGCAATGTCTCTTAGAGAGACCCTTATGAAAAGGAATGAAGATCTTACAAAGGAACTTGTTGATGCTAATGAAAAGCTTGCTAAGTTTAACAAAAGTTCTACCATGCTTGATGAACAGATTCAATCACAAAGGATGAAAGGTGTCATAACTAGATTGGGTTATACTACATTTGAGAAAGGTGAGTCTTCTGGTACAAAGGTCAACATGGAAGAAGGTAAATTTGCACCTAAAATTCAAAAATCCACTAGTAAGAAACTTTATAAACCTGTATGTTTCAATTGTCATAAGCCAGGACATACTGCTAATGTTTATAAAAGCAGATATATTGTTACTAATGGTTGTAGACCTAATACCTATCAAGGATATAAGCCTAGAACTTTTAATGGGTATTGTACACTTGCAACATGCATGGGCATAGAGTTGTTGAGTGCAGGTATGAAGCAAATAATCCGGCACCTCGTATGAGTCAAATATCTGGTAGTGGTTGGCAAAGAACCTTTATTGACCGAAGAAGTCCTAATTGGCAGAGACCCTATGCTAACTGGTCTAGCCCCTATGAGATGGAAAAGAGGATGAATGTGGTTTGCACAATCTATCATAACTACGGTCATGTAGATATGAACTGTAGAAGAAGGACTAGTAGAGGCAATGATGGACCTTGGAGAGCATCTAGTATGGCTTGTTATCATTGTCATCAACCAGGACATAATGCAAAGTTTTGCAGAGCAAAGGTGAAACAACCAGTAAATCAATTTGATGACCAAAAAGGGAAGATGAAAATTGATGTGGAGGAGACCAAAGCTAAAATGAACAAAATCTAGAAAAAGGAGGATGATGAGAAACCATCTGAAGATCCAAATTCTTCACCTGGTGTGGAGAACTCTTCACCGGCAAACTAAGCTATTAAAAAGCTTAGGGGTGGCTTAATGTTAGATCTATTGTAGAACCCCCTAAAGGACCATGAGGTAAGTTAAATTTACATACTTTGATGCGTTATGATATTGAAAAGTGATTTTATGATCAAACCGGTAGTTTTGATGTGTTATGAGAACGGGTAGTATGTTAAAAGATATTTTAAGGTTTTACTGGTAATGGTATTTAATGCCGCAGATAATGGGCAAATAAAAAGAACTTTGTGAATATCATTTGTCACTTTGGATTCTTGTGACCACTTGGAGAGAAAAAAGAGAAGAGAAAACTTTGTGTTTGCAGCATCTAACTGGATTGATAGAGATTTGAGGAGATTTGAAGTGATCCACGATCGGTAATCGGCGAGAGACCATTGTCGGTGTCGAAACCCTAGTTGTGAAAGCGGTAAAAGGTATTTATCTGGTAAATCCTATTTTATTTATCTAAAGTCTGAATCTTTGAGAATGGATACCCCACATCTAGTAGATGTTACAAACATACCTCATCCTGAATTTAAAAGGCACCCATTTAAGTCTGTTGAAACTGATCCCGTTAGAGCCCTATCGGGAGCTCCCTATGGAGTGTTACATGTAGAAGATGTTAGATCTTTTTATAATTGCCAATATCTTGGTATTTTTG
Organism: Cryptomeria japonica; assembly: GCF_030272615.1. Classification (NCBI taxonomy): domain Eukaryota; kingdom Viridiplantae; phylum Streptophyta; class Pinopsida; order Cupressales; family Cupressaceae; genus Cryptomeria; species Cryptomeria japonica. Next base: position 57,157,662 of record NC_081415.1, on the reverse strand, counting down.
CAATCTTTGACCAATATAAATTGTTGTGTGATAAGAACGGAGTATTGAAGGAAAAATTTAAGAAGGTTACCGGAGAGTATTGTCTAGAGATTTAAGGACACAATTTGTTTCATGGATGATACAGATATCTGTATGATGGAGGCAGTTGATCCCAGGACAACTTGGGTGATGCCTATGGGTTATGAAGTCGAGGCAGATCTTTTGGTGGCATATGCAGATCACTTGTTAATTGAACCGATAGATACAACTACAGAAATATTTGACACCTACAAGGAGAAATCTCTATAGGTGTACTCTGAATTAAATAAACTGGTAATTGCTAAGAAAGTGAGAAAGGAAGTGGAGGCATTTGTGAAACAACAAGGTTTTACAAAGGAAGTCACTGCAGAAGCAAGAGCAAGACATGCAGCACAATGAGTAGGTGCATCAAGTGCTCCAGCTGGTACATCCACCAGTATGAAGACAAGAAGTGAAGATGCAAAGATTAAGAAATAAATACCTGCTAAAGCTAAGAAGGAGAAGCCTTCCAAGATACAATTCAAGAGAAAAGGAAAAATTGTTGAGCCCCCTGCACCTAAACCACCGATAACTACAGGGAAAAGGAAAAAAAAACAAGCAAAGAAACCGGTAGCTACTTGAAGAAGAAACTAAATCAAAAGGTGAGAAGAAAGCCTTAAGACCTAGTGGTAAGAGATCAAAGGATGTTGGAACTTCCATTGTCAAGATTGTAAAGAAAATGGTAACAAAACTTACATCTTTTGAAAAGTTAATAATGCATGATAAGGAGTATGGTTTATTAACTGTTGTGAAGAAACTTTATGATACTTTTGGTGAGGATGAACAAAGACAGATAGAGGATGTAGTTGTTTTCATGATGAATAAATACAACAAAGCCCTAATTGAATTGCAAGGGCTAATTTCAAATTCTTTATATAATAATATTGATGCAAGATGGCAGGCTACTATGAAACAAGACAGAGAATGTATTGAATTCAATCTTAAAAATCTGCAACTTGAAGCTACAAGAGAGGAGATAGATGAAATTCTTGCAAAGGTAAAATCATCTTTCAAATCTAAGAAAAGATTGACAAGAATGTTAATTAGTGAGACAAAATCAATTCATATGGAAGCTGAACAAATTTTGAAGAAATTACTGGGTTTGATATGTGATGAGGAAGAGCAACCGGAGAAGTTTGAGACATACGGTATTCTGGACAATGTTGATATCAGTGATTTTACACCTGATGAGATTGTTATGGGAGACCAACCGGTAGATGATCAACAAGTCAATACTCAGACAAAGACAGTTGTCATTACTAATGATGACACTGGTACTAATGATGTTGATGCAGCTGATAGTGTAAATGTGCATATTGATGATGTGCAAATGTCTGAACAACAACAGGGATAGGAAGAAAAGAAAGATGGAGAAGACAAGAGCTCTGAAGAGCCACTGATACATACACAGATTGTTCTACCACTTGTAAATGAAAGTGAAAAGAATAAGGAAGAAGAAAAGATAGAAGAAATGACAGAGGATAAACCTGAAGAGAAGAAAGAGGAAGAAGAGAAGGAAACATGGAAATCTGAACCTAAAGTGACACCACTATCCTTTACTTCTAAGAATAAAATTGATGATGAGGAGGAGGATGATGCATTAAGTATACAAGGACCCATTAATATGGATATGCAGAGTTCTACAAAATTAATGGATATTTCCACTGCAATGCAATCTAGAGCAAAGAAGATGATAATGAAGAAGCAACAGAAAGAAGCTGACACAATCAAACATGCAGTTGAAATTTTGTCAAGCTTATTACCGGAGCCTAATACAGACAATTTTGCTACACCGATTGATAAGCTAGGTCAACTGGTTAATGATGTTGGTGAATAGATGAAAATATTTGAGGATGCAACATATGTTTTTGTAGAAAAGGAGTATAAGAAGCAAAGGACAGAGCAGTTAATGAAAAATATTGATAAAGCTAAAGTTGATTTGACTATTAATAAGGACCACTTGATGGAAGCATTGGAGACTAGCGATAAGATCCTTTCTATTGTGGCAATTTTTTTGTTATTTTGTGATGATTTGGTAAAGAAGAAGCAGGAATCAAAAAAAGAACTTGAAGTTCTAAGTGATTCATTTAAGCCCTTGAATGATTCTACAATATACTATGGAAGGTTTGTTGTAGAACCTCAACATAAGCTGAAAGCTTATAAAACTAAATAGGTAAAGATATAGGAGTTGAGAAATACAACCCCACAGTAGCCTAAAGATCTTCTGCAAGCCGAATAACCTGTTACAAGGAGAAGCAATGAAGCAAAATCTGAAGAACACACAAAAACACAGAAAAGTATTCTCAAAAGATGAGAGCTGGAATTCACCAAAAATGTATTGTGAAAGATAATACAATGAAAAGAAAAATTAACCTCTAATAGGTCAAGAAACCCTAAAAAGGGAAAACCCTAGGCTTGCACATAATAATTAATTAAAATAATTAATTATATGCACCTAATGTTAGCTTAAGTGTAAAAAGATAATTGGGAACTTAAAGAATTAAACAAATAATGTTTAATTAATCAAGTAAAGACCCAATTACTCTAACACCCCCCCTTAAGCTAGACTTAGGGAGAAGCTAAAACCTAGAACAACTATTGAAAGCATGAAAGATGGGTCCCGGCAATAAGGCCTGATCAGGTACCCAAATACAATGAAATCTCTATGAAACGGAGACAAAGGAGAAAACCCAGTGGGAAAAAACTCCTCTCCAAAAAGAGATAAAAGAACATGCTAAAAGAAGAAGAAGGAAGGAAGGCCTCATAAAGACCCCCCAAGGACAACTTCCTTCACCCCAAGCATAGAGCGCAACTGAAGATAGCGTGGTGATGCAAAAGGTTTCGTGAAGATGTCTGCAACCTGCTCAGAAGTGGGAATGTACTCCAGAATGAGAACACCATCCTAAATCAACTGACGGAGGAAATGCATGTGAAGCTTAATTTGCTTCGTCCACTGATGCTCTACCAGGTTGCGGGAAATATGAATAGCACTCTGATTGTCACACCAAAGAACAGTGGGACTATCGGGAGGAAAATCAAACTCAGTCATCAACTGTCGAAGCCATAAGATCTCCTGACTAGCGAGCACAGTAGCTCGATACTCAGCCTTTGTAGATGATAATGCATGAGCAGTCTGCTTCTTGCAAGACCATGTGATAGGACCAGAGCCAAGACAGAAAACAAAGCCAGAAGTAGACTTCCGATCAGTGACATCACCAGCCCAATCTGAGTCAGTGTAGCCAACAATGTGAGGTTCCCCTGATGTGTAATGAATTCCATGAGAACTAGTGCCCTAAATGTACCTCAAAATATGTTTAGCAGCTTGCCAATGACTCTGATGAGGAGCATGGGAGAATAGAGAGACAAGACCAACCACAAAGGAAATATCAGGATGGGTGTGAGTCAGGTACAATAAACTGCCAACCAACTGCCTGTAAAGTGTAGAATTGACTGAAAGAGTGGGACAAGTTGTAGTCAAAACAACCCCTGACTGAAATGGAGTGGGAGCAGGCTTTCAATCAAGCATGTTGAAGTGTTGAAGCATGTCAAGAGCATACTTCTACTGGTAGAGAGAGATCCCATCAAAAGACTGAATCACCTGAAGACCAAGGAAATAGTGCAACAAACCGAGATCTGTCATCTCAAACTGATCCATCAAGTCACGCTGAATATGCTGAATCATAGATGATGAGCTACCCGTGATGAGAAGATCATCAACATATAGCACAAGAATCAAGATGTCACCCTCAAGAAGCTGAATGTAGACGGTGTGATCAGAATGACTACGGGAGAACCCAATGGAGAGCAAGAAAGAGTCCATCTTCTCATACCAAGCTCGAGGGCCCTGATTGAGACCATACAATGAACGCCGAAGTCTGCAAACCAAAGAACTATCCTGCACAAATCCCTGAGGTTGTTCCATGTAGATTTCCTCCTGTAGATCCCCATGCAAGAAGGCACTCTTCACATCCATCTGAAAAATAGGCCAATGTCGAGAAGTTGCAAGAGATAGTACAAAGCGAATGGAATTCATCTTGGCAACAGGGGCAAATGTCTCGGAGTAATCAATACCCTCAACCTGTGAAAAACCCTTTGCAACAAGATGTGCTTTGTACTTATCAATGGAACCATCAGCAACATATTTAGTGTGATACAACAGGCGACACCTAACCATCTTTCTTCCCTCAGGAAGAGGATAGAGATCCCAAGTATGATTCCTCATCAAAGAAGAATACTCCTCCTCCATAGCACAATCCCACTCAGGGTGACCTGTCGCCTCTAAAAACTTCTGAGGATCATCTGAAATAGCATGACTCAAAAGACTAGAACCCATAGTATGAGAACGAGTGCGACAAGTATCTGAAGGATCACCAGCCATAGGACCTGTCGCCGCAACAGTAAAGTGAGCCCACTTGGGCATCTGAGGTGGAGCAGGTGGAGGTGGGGATGATGGGGGTGGGGATGGTGGATCATCAGCACCATCATCAGAATCATCCTCAAAAATATCCTGAAGGGGTGCAGTAGCCAGAGTAGGCAGAGGAGTAGACACTAGAGTCGGGGTATCCACTGTGGGAAGACGCTCATCAAACTGAACATCCCGTCGAAACAGGACCTCTCTGGAATCAGAATCAAACAACTTGTATGCCTTAACATCCTCACTGTAGCCAACAAAAATGAGTGGTCAACTCTTCCGCTCCATGGCTTTCCTCTGAGCATCAAGAATAAAGGCCCATGTCTCACTGCCAAATACTCGAAAAAAGGAAACATCAGGCTTGTCATGAGACCAAGCCTCCTCAAGAGTCATATGTCGAATAGCCTTGTGAGGCATCCGATTCTGAATATAGTTGGCACAATTGATTGCCTTAGCCCAAAAAGACGAATCCATGGACCTGGACTGGATCATACAATTCGCCATCTCCCATTAAGTTATGTTCTTGTGTTCAGCGACACCATTCTGCTGAGGGGTGTAGGGAACAGTAAACTGATGCTACAAACCATGCTCAGTGAAAAAATCTCTGAAAGCCTGATTCACATACTCCCCCCAATTATCTGTACGTATCCATCGAATAGAACAACCAAACTGCTTCTTGGCATATGTCTTGAAGATTCAAAATGAATCAAAGACATCAGACTTGTACTTAAGAAAGTACACCCATGTGCGTCTGGAGAAGTCATCAATAAACGTGAGTACATACTTAGCCCCTGAAAAAGAAGGAGTGGGAAATGACATGAGGTCACTGTGAATCAACTCCAAGGGTGCCAAAGCACGAGAGGCTCTCCCCTTTGGAAAGGGATCTCTGTGATGCTTGCCAAGCACACAACCATGACAAACACCATCAGTGCAGGAAATCTGTGGGAGCCCAAGAACAAGAGCCTGTGTACTCATCTGCTGAAGATATCTGTAATTGACATGGCCCAATCGCTCATGCCAAAGCTTACTCACTGAATCTACATGTCCAATGAGAGATGAACCTGTACCCAAAGAGGGCTCAAATTCATCAAATCTATAGAGACAAGATGCAGAATCCACACTACCAGAAGCCACAACCAAATCAGGGTCATGGAGGTCCCGAATAACCACATCATGTGGTGAGAACTCAACTGTCTTACCGGAGCCAGAGTGGCAAATCTAATAAATGGATAGGAGGTTCATCGAGATGTTAGGGACAACCAGAACATCTTGTAGAGTACCCCCATCCAAAGTGACAGAACCTAAACCCAAGACTGAAAGCTAAACTGACTCACCCACTGCAATCTGTGAAATACCACAAGAGTCAAGAGAAGTAACCAACTGCAAAGTGTGTGTCATATGGTGAGAAGCACCAGAATCTAGAATCCATGTGGACCCATAGGTCGAAGCTCTAGCAGTGAGAGAATGACCTTTCCCTGTGGAAGGAGAAGACGCCTGAGGTGAGGAAATGTGATGTTGTTGCATGGCATCCTCTAAAGCCTCTAATCATTTCCAACACCTAGAAACTGGATGTCCTTCCTTGCCACAAAAACTGAAAGTGTCGGATGATTTCTTCTTAGTCTTGGAGGAAGACTCACCAGACTGTGAAGATTTTCCTTGTTTGGGAGGAAATGGTTTTGAATCAGACTTAAGAGTAGGCTTGGAGGAATTCTCACTACCTGCAGAAGGCTTCTTCGACTTCGGTTTTTGCTTATGTTTCTCCTTCTCCTTAGAGGACTGAGCAACCAATGCTTTGTTCTTGGAGCCTGAGAGCGTATCCAGTTGAGAAAGATGAGACTGCTCACGAGACAATCGCTCACAAAAGACATCAAAGGTAGGCATGGTGAAACTAGTACCCAAGCCATCCATGGTGGAGTAGAAAGTAGAGGCAAAAAACTGAAAGTGACCCTGAAGCTTCGAAAGAATCAAATGAATGCACTTTATATCAGTCTTGTTCTTTCCACATCCCTGAAGAACAGATCTAGTAGTCTTGAATTTGTTCAAAAAATCCTTAATAGTGGGAAAGGAATCAGGTAACAAAGAAGTCAACTCTGCCTCAATCTGTAATGCCTGAATCTCATTGACCCTCCCGAAGAGAGAATCAAACTTCAACCACATACCCTAAGGAGTAAGCAACTCATCAAGGTGAAACAGAAGACTATCGGAGACATGCAAAGAGATCAAACCCATGGCCTCATTCAGCTTGTTTCAGTACATAAGAATCTCATAAGGACATTGTAGGTCTAGTTGAACCTCATCCAAAGAAGCCCACAACCCTTGTGACCTGAGAAGCCTCATGATGCAGGGCTTCCAGGTGTGATAGTTGTGTGAAGTCAACAACTCAACTGAAGGATCTGCCATGAGAACAAAGAAAACTCTGCACCTGCACCTGCTTGTTGGTTGTTTTTATTATGTGATCTTTCAGAATAGACAAAAGATGCAGAAGGGTTTGTTTGTTTTGAGAGTTTATGTGTTCTTGATTTCTAATATAAATAACAGAAAGCGAGGAAAAAAACACCCCTCCACAATAGAGAAACCCAAACCCTAGTACATAGTAATGAGAAGGAAGTAGTGCATAAGCAAAAAAACTTCAAACTGATATCTCATGTACCTGGTAAAAATTCTGAGAAAAAAGAGCACAAATCTAAATAGATCATGCTGAGAGCTTTCCAACGGCTATTCATTTTCAAAAAACGGAGTCCATTTGCCCATTCTACGGCCCCAGAAGTGCAAAAAAGAAGCCCAACTTTGACTAGAAAAAAGCATAGACAAATAGAAGATTCAGAAAAAAAATCTACCACCACAAGGTCTGGCTCGGAATCACCTTTTCAATGCCTATTCATTTGCTAAAATCCAACTCCGGATGCACAATCTAGGCCAAAAAAACCAACCCCCTCTCAAAAAGACTAGAGAGGAGGAACTGGTGGGGGTCCGGGTGGAGAAGGGATTCGGGTCGGGCGGAGGTGGTGCGCTCGGGATGAGTGGAGAACTTGTTGGGTGGAGCGGAGCTGAGGCAAAGCTCGGGTGGAGCAGAGCAGGGGCCAGGCGAAGGCGGCGCGGCTCGGCTCAGCGGAGCGGGGGTTGTCGGTGGGTGGAGGTCGGAGCGGCGGCTGTCGAAGCAGGGGTTGCCGAGGCCGGCGGGAGATTTCATCATCGGCAGGGGTTATGTCGCCAAAATTTGTAGCCAGCGGGGCCTATGGTGTCTAAAGGGCCGGTGGGGCTGTGGGGCCAGCCTGACGCGTCGACAGGCGCCGTACCCAAAACACAGTAAAAAAAAAATTATTTTTTTTCCTTTTCCAATTTACAAGTTGATTTTTGAGTTTTTTTGTGTGAATTTTTTTTCAAAAATCAAAAAAACAATCCGGCCTGCATACCATAAAAAGGCAAAAAAAAAATTCAAATTCTTTTTCTTGATTTGTGTGCCAAGGTCGTACGGCCTGACTGGGAGAAAAAAAAATCACCCAGATGCTCAAGGGTCAAAAAAGGACAAATTTTATATGACTATAGAGGTTTTTGGGCCTTCTGAGCATGATGGTGAGGTCCATTTAGGCCCAAAGTGCTCAAAAAATAAATAAATAAATTAATTAATTAAAAACCCCTAAGCACACAAAAAAAGGTCTGAAACCCCAGATCTGCTTCAAATGCAAAATTCTCAAAACACAGGAACAGGTAGCTATAGATCTGAGCTCTGATACCATATAGGAGTTGAGAAATACAACCCCACAGTAGTCTGAAGATCTTCTGCAAGCTGAATAACCTGTTACGATGAGAAGCAATGAAGCAAAATCTGAAGAACACACAAAAACACAGAAAAGTATTCTCAAAAGATAAGAGCTCCAATTCACCAAAAATGTATTGTGAAAGATAATACAATGAAAAGAAAAATTAACCTCTAATAGGTCAAGAAACCCTAAAAAGGGAAAACCCTAGGCTTGCACATAATAATTAATTAAAATAATTAATTATATGCACCTAATGTTAGCTTAAGTGTAAAAAGATAATTGGGAACTTAAAGAATTAAACAAATAATGTTTAATTAATCAATAAACACCCAATTACTCTAACAAAAGAGAACAACATCCCTGCAGGAACTACAAACACAGTTGATACCGAAAGTTGAAATCTTACAGAGAGGGTATAAAGAGTCAGAAGCTATTCTTGCTACCCCAGAGATGAGCACTATAGATGCCATGGAGGAGCTTGTTGGGCAGATCAGGACACATGTGGAGATAACCGGCACTATTTTGGAGACCTGGCATAATGATCCAAAGCAGTTGAAATCTCATTTCAGTGATGCATTTTCTAAAATTGCATTGTAAGAACATTTTTGAACTCCTATATCTACATATGCTATGCAATTTTGATGCAATTTTCATGTAAATGTATTTATCTTTTCATGTATTTACTTTCCTTTGTCATTGTTGTCAAAGGGGGAATAGTTGTTGAAAAGAGTCAGTCAAAATTGTGTTGTCATTATAATGGGGAGTAGCAGTAGGAGTCTTGTAATGATTTATTTTTTTGTAATAGCATATAATTGCTAAGGGGAGTATGTGTCATGAATAGATTCAATTTGTGTATTGCACACTTAGACAAAAGAATAGAGTCAATTTTTGTATTGCACACTTAGACAAAAAAATTCCTAAGTGTTGCTATCAATGCTAAAGGGGGATATTGTTGGCTTGATGATGATGTCTTGATGTAAAGAGTTGATTGGTGAATTGTTTTAAGTTTTCATTGATGGCGACTATGTTTTATAGTCACATAAGTCTTGTAAGCTAACTGGTAAAGCATAACCGGTAAAGAAGACAGTTTAACAATGAACTGGCAAATAGGTCCTCAACCGGTTAACAGGAACAGAATTGCAATTAAACAACTGATACATGCAATTGATGAAGAGTTGGATTATGCGGTTTTACAAGAGTGATGGAGACAGGAAAATGGTGTTATATTCATGACCACATTAGCAGATTCAACAGGGTGATCAAGATTTGATGTACAAAGAAGACTATCTGGAAGAACACATAGTCGGTAGTGATAAAGTCACTAAGATCGATAAATCGGTATAGTTTTATTTTATTTTTGGTTTGTTATGTCATTGGCCGACATAATTTCAGCATGTTATGTAGGTTTGTCTAGATTCATTGAACCTAGGAAATTGTTCCAAGGTTATGAGCCAACTAAGTTGATGTCTATAAAAAGTGTGATGAATTATGAGATGAAGGATGAGATCGAAGGCGAATATTGAGATTCTAATTGTGAGGTTATTAGTGAAGCTTTGTATTGATGTGTTGTTGAAGTTTTGGAGGAACTGAAGCGGGTCTTATTAGACATAAAAGTGTTATATTAAGATCATTAAACTATTGTTATCCTAACAGTTATAGCATTAAAATCCCTTAACCGGGTAGGTCCTGACAAGCCTTAATCTATAAATCCCCTAACAGGGTAGCTCAACATCTAAGTTTAAATCCTCTTGTGAGGTTGCTCCTAACAATGCAAAGATCCTAATAGGGCTCATCATAGAAAATCCCTTCATTGGGTGACTCCTAATAGGGCATATTTGTAAGACCTTAACCGGTCAGAGGTTTCTATTCTGCAGATAGTAAATCTTGTGGGTACCAACTCCCACCGTGGTTTTTCCCTTTTGGATTTCCATGTATAAATCATTGTGTTATGGTTGGCATGTTTTATGTAGTGTTTTCTTATGTGATTATTTTCCTTGCATGTTTATTGATTTTAAAGTTGTTAAGAGGTGTAATCAGATTCTTAAGGTTTTTGCTTACACTGATTCACCCCCCCCCCCCTCTAAGTGCCTTATAATTTTATCACCTTGTTACTGTAGGAATTTCCTTTCCTTAGTCTATTAATAGTTTTGAGACCACATTGAAGGTTCTATCCCTTACCTTAGGTGTGATGAGATCCTTAGGGTTGAGGGTTGCAGGAAAAAAACACCAACAACATGGTTAGTTTGATGAAGAAAGGAGTGCTCAATTTATAGGCAAAAGATCTCCAAATTGAAGAAAGGCAAGTGCTTCATAAATTGGCATGATTGAATGACAGATTATGACAAATTTCTATGTGCACATATGACAAATTGAGAGGAATTTGTGCAAATCAATTCTGACACGATTAGGAGGGAAAATAGCCCTTTAATTTATGACAAATTGATAGCAATAACTATTAGGAATCCCACAAATACTGAGAGGGGGGGTGAATCAGTATTTAACCGGTGAGTAGAATTTCTTAAATTAAAACATGCAGAACATATTATAATAGTGTACCGGTATGCAAGAAATAATGCAATAAACAGAATTAAGAATATCCACATGAAAAGCACACCATAACACAAGGTTTTAATGAGGAAACCCGGTGTGGGAAAAACCTCGATGGGATTTGTGACCCACAATATTCACTCACTGGCCAATAAGAGAATATTACTTACAATAGGGGCCTGCACATGCAGGAAGGCCAACTGCCTAGAGCTCACTGTTCAATGGGAAGTCTCACTGACTTACAATGAGGATCATACAAATCCAATATCTTGTACTGCTTTACAATAGCATCTATAATGCTTGATCTAGTACCAGTAGCTGCTCTACTTCTTACATAAACCCTGGGCCTATATTTCGCATAATAGGTCTGTCTAATATTTTTCCTTAATGCTCCCTCACTAATTTTCAAATGTCTACAATGATCTCTTTTATATATAAGAGTCATTTTACAATTTGCCAAGTCGGCTTACAAAGTTTTTACAATAATAAACAAAATATAATATAACAAAATCCTGTCGGCTTCTATGTCGGTATACTTCTTTTCTTTGTGCCCGTGTTGGTGTCCTGAGTGTCGGTGTAGAGTGTGATCTACTGATGCCGGTATAATGCCTTTGCCGGTGCCATAGGATTGCAAGGTTGCCATCAATGACAAAAGCTTCAATCACATACAATGTCTCATTGGAGTATGCATATGCCAACAATCTCCCCCTTTGGCATTGATGGCAACACTCATGAGAAATTTCAAAAAAATGTATCCAAAAATGTGAAGTCCAAAAATGTTACCAAAAATGTGTGTGCTCCCCCTAAGCATATGATTCCTATGATATTGAATTTTCTCATCCCACTACTCCCCCTTTGGCATCAATGACAAAGGTTGTCAAGATGTCAGTAGAGTTTGTAGTTTCAACCTTGTAACTGGGTGGTTACAATTTGAAAAAGATCTCCCAAAATCAAGTTTATACTATCCATAAACTTCTTGCTATCCTTTATTGTTGTCTTTGTTCTCTTCACTGTACCGGTGAGATGCTGCAAATGCTCTGCCAGTGTTTTCTATCCCTGTATTAGTGCCTCAGATACTTCCTTCCGTAGTGATACTAGATAGTCCAATCTTGGACTTAGTTTTCATCTCAAATGTTTTGCCTTATTCACTGTTCTTTCTCTCTCTCTTTCCAATTTAAGTAAATCTTCTTCAAAATTTGTTATCTTCTCCTCAAAGACTGATAGTGTATCAGGTGAGTTAACAAAATTATCTGCAAGTTTATTGATCTTATCCTGTACCTTGCTCATCTTTTTGTCTATTTCTACAGTCAAAAAGTTTGTCTTACAAGTGTCTTTGTACAGAGTTTTGTACTCTTTCAATAAATTACACAATTTCGGTAGAAGTGTGTCAAAATTTTTGTTACACTTCTTTATTTGCTCATCAAAGAATTTCTATTTTTCAATTTCTACTTTATCTTTCAATGACTCTTCCTTTATTTTCTCAATGTTTTATGTGATATATTTACACATTGTATCAAGTTGTCCTAAAGAATATTTATTGTCTATATTATAGTTAGGAGCAATTACCTTCAAAATTGGTATGGTATCATCAATTGCCTTGTAAGCTTGTGAGCTGCAGTCTGTTGTCTTTTTGATTGAATCTAATAGTACCTCAGTCACATTAGTTGATTTGTAGCCTGATGATGAACCAACAATCTGAGTACCATCAGTGGAAGTAACCAAGCTTGTATTGACCTCTCGTAGGTCTGTTTGTGTCTACATTTCTTTAAGCAATGGTTTTTCTATGTCTCCAGTTGCCGGTGGCACTGTTTCCTTATGTTCCTGTTGTTGTTGTTGTTGTTCCTGTTCCGGAGCCTTTTTCTCTGTTTGTTGCATTGTCTCAGTCTGAGTCTCTACCTTTTTCTCTTTGTCTTCTGTCAGTTTCTCCTGTGTGTTTTCAGTTTGCTCAGCTACCGGAGGCTCACTAGCCAAGTCAGTCTTATCAGTTGTATCTTTGTCTACCACTATGTTGATCTTTTGAGTATCAACATCCACAGTATATAAGACTTCAGGATTAGGATTACCATCCTCTACATCCATAGTCTCAGCTGTCGGTTGATCTTCTGTAGCTGTTGTTTTTACTGGTGGAGTAATCAAAGGAGGTGGGGGTAAGTTGTCTCTAACCTTGATACTAGGTGGTCCACCAACTTTACCTTTACCCTTGTCTCTATCTTTCTGATAAACTTTTATGGGTTTGGGGTTCTTGTATTCTTCTTGTTTTTCTTTTTCAACTAGGAATATATCCCATCCATTTTTTGTTTCCTCAGTCACCTCATTAACTCTTCCAACCATTAAAGCAATGTGCCGATGTGTGGTGGAAAATACTGACCGGTTGGCTTGAGCAATTAGGTCATCAATTTCTTTGGGTGAATTTACCAGATAAACAGCAAGTAGCTTTTCAATCTTTATTTTCTTGTCCAGTTCTATTACTGCCTGTCTTCTTGCTTCCAGTCTCTTAAATAGTTCATCTAGAATTTCATTTACTACTTCCATCAAAAACTTCTTATACATATCCATATGCAATATAACACTATTTTCAACTTGTTCTTTTTCATCAGCTGTTAAAGCATCATATATTTTCTCTATATTTTTCAATTTACCTTCCTCTGTAATTTCATTCAGCAGTGTATCAAGACGGGCCAAGTCTTTGTTTGTCCTCTTCTTCTTTTTGGGTGTCAGTTTCTTCTTCTTTGGTGTAGCCTTTCTTACCGGAGATCTCACTGCTTGTTGTTTTTGTCTTGTCCTCTTGGGTGAGGGTGTGGTTGTCGGTGAGGGATCTCTTTTCCTTACAACTCTTTTGAAAGTTGCAGGCATGTCACTCCCCGAAGAAGTACCTATCGGTGATAGGTGAGTTTCAGGTTGTGGAGCTGCTAACTCATCCTTTGTTATACCGGTTTTCTTCAACACGTCTTCTTAGATGGCCTTTGCTTGTCTGGAACCTAGAACCTTTCCTTACAACTACCTCAACCTTTTTTACTCTTTTCTTTGATTGTATTTGGCTTTCAGTAGTTTCTGCACTACCAAATATTTCTTCCTTAGGTTCTCTGGGGGCTTCTAGAAGTGCTTTAGCATATGTTTCAATTATATTATCATCTATTTCATAACCCATCTCAGTTACCCAAACTGTCCTAGGGATGACTGCTTCCATCCAGATTTCATCCTTCTTGATTACAAAGCATATTTCATCTTTGTACTTGTTGACAATCTTTTGTGATAACCTGATTCTTTTCTTCATTTTGGCCTTTAATGCTTGAAAGAAGTCATGAATATTGTTTTCTCCCATGTTATTGAATAGTTCTATTAACTGTTTACCTGCCGGTATATCATATCCAAGTTCTTTGTAGCCTATACCGGGAACCTATTTGGTTATATGTAGCATCAGACATACTAACAGATTTCCAAACCTGAAAGTTCCTTTCTTGTCCTTCTTAATCTTTCCAAGGTTGTCAATTAATTCCTCCTTTAACCACTCACATATATCAATCTTTGCATTATCTATGACCATATCATAAGCACTCTTACTGCATAAACTTGAAACTGAATTGAGTCTATTTGCATGAGTAGCTTTATACCCTAATATCATGCTGATAAATCTCACATTAATGTCTGTTACATCATTAACTCTTAGGGACCTTTTGTCGAATGTTGCACCAGTTAGGTTTGTAACTAGGTCATTAGATACCTTCTTGGTTTTATCTGGCCTTTTACCGGTGGTCGGTAACCCTGTGATGGCTTTCACAGCTTCCTTAGTAATTTTGTGGACTGCATCTAACCAAAAAAATTCACCATGTACCCTGCTTAAGACTATTCTAATCACATCCTTGGGAAATTCAAGAATGCTAAGGATCTCTATAAATCCTAGGGTTTCAATGATCTTGTGTTCATCTTTTACATTGCCGGTTTTATCACATATCACAGTTTTAAACATGGTTTTAATCTCTTCATCTCCTAGTTCCTCAATGTTGCAGTCGATATAAATTCTGGGGTCTTTAGCATAGACAACTCCCTTGGGAATTTGAGAAAAAGCACCTAAGGTATCATCTTTCTTTGCTACCTTGAGAACTAACTGAAATATAGGCCTAGGTCTTTTTATCACTTCGACAATAGTAGGGTTTGCTATATATTCAATTGCAGAGGTGGATGCCATGATAAAATAACTTTTACTGCTTTTAGGATGCATGAATGCTTGGAGTGTTCTTGCCTCTTGCTCGAAATGCCTTAGCTTGGAATCTTCACGCTCTTCGTAGGTTTGAAATCTCGGTGAAATGGAATGGAGCCAAAACCTCAATTTTATAGTGTCTTTTTGCCATCTACCACATTAAATGCATGTCGGTTAAGTATTCACTTAACATTATCTGCCAAAAAAAGTAATTTCCAACTTCTTATCTCTAACCGAGGGAATAATAGCACATGTGTCATTAGATTGCCAAACCCTCAAGGAAACTTTCTTCAATTTGATGAAGAACTTCCTGCCAGTGGAGCACTGCTCTGTCCTGCTGGTGAAGCATCACTCTGTCCTTCTGGTGAAGCATTGATTTGTTCTACCGATGGAGGAGTATTCCAAATATTTAGATCATCTTTTCTAATCCATTGTTTTGAGAATTATTTCTTAACCTCTTCAACTTTTTCTTTACCTTTCAAGCTAGTAATTTTGTTGTCTACCGGTGTTCCTTTACTTCTACAGAATTTTGTAATATGCCCAATCTTGTTACATGCATAACAAGTTACATTATTCTTCTGAATAGCTTTCCCATAACCTATGTCAGTTTGTGTTCTGCATTGATTAGATAAATGTCCAAATCTTCCACAAACATAACATCTCACATTCATTCTACAATTTTTAGAGTTGTGACCAACTTTGTTGCATTTAGAACATTTACCGGTGGGTGTTTTGATATTCTGATAATTTCTACATCTACATTCATTTTCTCTATGACCATACTTATTACAGTTAAAGCATTTTCCATTGAATTTATAAGCATTAGGTTGTCTTACCAGTTTGCTATGATCTTGAGTATTTGCAGTACCGAAGCTTTCACCAACTTCAAAGCCAATTCTAGAAGTGTCACCTTTAGGTTTTTGATTCTTCAGCAAGGTGCCAAGTTCCTCTGAGCTTTTCATGAATTTTTCTTTATGTTGATTTGCAGTTTCTAGTTCTCTTTTTAAGACTTCTTTTTGTCTCATCAGTTCATTTGAGTCATTCTGAATATGCATCAGATCTGTCTTCAACATGTCATTTTCATAGCTAAGTCTTGTGTTCTCATTTGTTGCATCACTTAGTATTCTGGTCAATTCTTCTTCATTCTTCTTCCTATCCTCAATCTCTTTGCAAAATCTCATAGTCATATCCTGCATCTCATTCTTTGTTTTCATGCTCTCTTGTTTCAACTTGCTTATCATATCATTAAGTGATTCCTTTTCATCATTCTCATTTTGCAATTTTTCACAAAGTTCTCTTCTCTTATTTCTTGCAACAGTAAAATTTTCTTGAAGTGCCTAAATGATATCCTGAGCTGCCCTTAAATCATCTTCTAGTTTGATATTTTTCAATTTCTCTGCATCAAAGTCTGAAAGAGCTCCTTCAAGTTGCTTCATCAGATTCTCCATCTTTGTCGATGTCAAGATCTTCCTCAAGTTGTTAGGCTTCTAAAAATAGAGGACCATGCTCTGATACCAATTGTTAGGAATCCCACAAATACTGAGAGGGGGGGGTGAATCAATATTTAACCGGTGAGTAGAATTTCTTGAATTAAAACATGCAGAACATATTATAATAGTGTACCAGTATGCAAGAAATAATGCAATAAATAGAATTAAGAACATCCATATGAAAAGCACACCATAACACAAGGTTTTAACGAGGAAACCCAGTGTGGGAAAAACCTCGGTGGGATTTGTGACCCACAATATTCACTCACTGGCCAATAAGAGAATATTACTTACAATAGGGGCCTGCACATGCAGGAAGGCCAACTGCCTAGAGCTCACTGTTCAATGGAAAGTCTCACTGACTTACAATGAGGATCATACAAATCCAATATCTTGTACTACTTTACTATAGCATCTATAATGCCTGATCCAATACCGGTTGCTGCTCTGCTTCTTACATAAACCCTTGGCCTATATTTCGCATAATAGGTCTGCCTAATATTTTTCCTTAATGCTCCCTCACTAATTTTCAAATGTCTACAATGATCTCTTTTATATATAAGAGTCATTTTACAATTTGCCAAGTCGTCTTACAAAGTTTTTACAATAATAAACAGAATATAATATAACAAAATCTTGTCGATTTCTGTGCCGGTATACTTCTTTTCTTTGTGTCGGTGCTGGTGTCCTGAGTGCCGATGTAGAGTGTGATATGTTGATGCTGGTATAATGCCTCTGCCGGTGCCATAGGATTGCAAGGTTGCCATCAATGACAAAACCTTCAATCACATACAATGTCTCATTGGAGTGTGCATATGCCAACAATAATAACTCATTCATTGAATGACAAGATAGATAGAAAATAGGCTCATAACTTATGACATGATTGAGCACAAAAAGGGGAGAAAATTAGGAGGAAAAAAATTAAGGGGAAAATTAGAGGAAATTTGAAATTCAAAAAATTAGAAATTAGGTGAAAATAGGGAATTGGGAAATTAGAAAAATTAGGAAATAGGAATTAGGTGACATTAATTAATAAATTATCATTGATTAATTAACTCACAAAAAGGGACACAATTAGCCAATTAAACAAAGTATTTAATTGTGACATGAAAGGCTTAGAAAAAATGAATAAATTCACTTAACCTAAAAAGGGATGCTAGTAGGATTAAATGAAT
Organism: Cryptomeria japonica; assembly: GCF_030272615.1. NCBI lineage: Eukaryota > Viridiplantae > Streptophyta > Pinopsida > Cupressales > Cupressaceae > Cryptomeria > Cryptomeria japonica. The sequence continues at coordinate 57,140,020 of NC_081415.1, read as the reverse complement.
AAATCATAAAACCCTAGGAGGAATTAGGTCATGAAAAAATTGAATCCCATAAATGATAAGGAGTGCAATTGAAAGGAAAAAATGACAAGGATTTGATGATGACAAGAAACCGACATTGATTGATTATAAAGGTCAATGTTAAATTGATCAAGACTAACAAAAGGACCAAATTGATTGATGACAATTGAAAATGGACCAATGACTAATCGATCCAAAATTAACCAAGAATGACGATCAATTGAGATCGATGATAAATCGATCAAAGATTGATAAAAAGGTCAATTTGATGAAAGTTGACATGATACTGAGGTTGACAAGGACTAATGACAAATCGATCACAAATTGACAAGATTGGCTAATAATTGACAATTGAAAGAGGATCCAAAACGATTAAAATTTATTGAAGAAGATTGAAAACCAATTAAAAATGACTGAAATATGGGACAAAACCCTGATTTGACACCAATTAGGATTGATGATGTCGAGTTGACATGCTAAGTTGATCATGACTACAAATTGTAATTCAAAAATGACATTGACAAGACCTAATTCAAAATGCGAGAGATTTGAATCGAATAGGAAAGAAACACAAACGAAAGACACAATTTCAACAAACAATGAAGATCGAATGTGCGACATAGAGAAAATGTCAATAAGATGCAAAAACCCTAAAGTCACGCAGACATATTAAAGTATGGTGTCGCAAGCATTAACCATTTATAGTTGCCTACATTTTGCTCATCTTTGAGACACTATGATTATGAGCATTATTTTAAAGAAAAATCAAGAAATATGCCCCAAACGATGACAAGGTATATGTATTCCCCCTCAAGGAATTCGCAAAAAAAATATATATAGAAAGGAAGCCAATTGAACGACAATGACAACAAAAATCCACTTGTTCGAACAGACTGAAAATTAGAGATCAGACACACAAGATACAAGTGTTACTAGGCATAAAAGATTGTGACCAATACAACTTGGGAAGGGTGCACGTCCATCTAGGCACTTGAAAAAACTATAAAAGGAGATGGGAAATGTGAAAAGGGGTCATTTTCACTCTCTAACTTGGGAATTTTGTGCTCTAGACAAAAGATATTGTAGAAGAATGGTGAAAATTCTAGTGGTGAACCACCTTGGGGAATGTGTATGTACCTTTAGACAATCGGACGATGCGGGTCATTTTCACTCTCTAACTTGAGAATTTTGTGCTCTAGACAAAAGATATTGCAGAAGAATGGTGAAAATTCTAGTGTTGAACCACCTTGGGGAATGTGTACGTACCTTTAGACCATCGAACGACGCGGGAGAACCGGTAAGTGCCTCAAAAACCCATGTTTCAATTTTGGTCAATTGTGCATGTTCCAGGAGGAAAAGGGGAAAATGGTGCTTGTGAGGGTGCATCTTGCGCCTATATGCGAACTTTATGGGCTTGTGTGAATAGCACAGGTGCAGAAAGTCCTGACACAAGCGTAATTGTGCAGCAGGGTAGGAATTTGACAAGTTACATGCGTGTGCAGCTCGTCGCTGAATCCGATAGGAGTCCTAGGGTAGAGGAGGCATAAATAGGATAGGATAAAACACAATTATTTTTAATTGGCACATAAAACAATGAAATGCATATTTTAGGAAGAAACCATAAAACTGATAGATCGATGCACCAAAGTTGATGCAGATTCGCCACTATCCTGTGATTACTTGGGAGAATAGACCAGAGTGCTTTGCATTACACCACAGACTTAGGACGAGAGATATAGACCTGATAGAAGCACTTTGATTGTACTACATTAATTTCATGTCTAAGATCAGGGTAAACAAAAGACTTCTCATCGCATTATTAGAGCGGTGGCACTCTTAGACTTCCTCATTCCATCTTCCCATTGGCGAGGCGACAGTGACATTAGAGGTTATATGGCGCATCCTCCGCATACCGATTCATGGGGAGAGGTTTATATATTATCTAGCAATAGGGAGAGATGCCTTATGTAGACTTTTTGAGTGCGAGGCTAATGGTGAGGAGATCACTGAGTGGGAGATTCGATGGGAGACCATAGAAAACAAGTATGACAGACGCTACGGAGTGATTACAGTAGTGATGGCATGTTTATTAGCAGGAGATAGATGAGGACATGGATTCCCTATTGGATGGGGTGAGGTACTTGAGAAAATGGGGACAAAGGGGAGTGTATATGCATGGAGACCATGTGTGCTTGCCATGTCGTATTTTCAGCTACATTAGATTGCATACCAGGGTGTACAGACACTGAGTTGTGGAGTGACATTACTACAGGTATGGGAATTTGAACACATAGGAGTGTTCAGATTGATTGCAGATAGACAAGTGATACCTAGTCACCCATGTGTATACTGCTATAGACGTACATTGAGTCAGGTGTCGTACGGGTACACATTATATTGGTGCTATGAGCTGGACAGACTGAGGGAGTTCATATGAAGGTCTTACAAGGACTGCCTTGTATGCCCAGAGGATGAGGAACATCTACCATATTTCTGACAGGAGAGATACCTGATAGGGTGGTTAGTGAACCACCAGAGGGTGATAGAGTTGTACTTGCCAGAGAGAGTCAGGCATCAGTTTCGAGAGCAACAAGATGTGCCTATGGGGACAACATATTTCACTCGGTCATCTATAGAGACTAGACTTTGGGGTAGAGTGATATAGACTCACATAGCATATACAAATTTTGCACAGTTACAACCTAGATAGTGGGAGTGTAGATCAAATGTCAAAGAAGTAGGGACGATAAAGGAGTATGACACATGGTTTGCACAACATCATCTAATACCAGTGATAGATCTAGATATTCATGTACCTAGAAGACACAAGGATTTTCTAGGAGAGGAGGAGGAGGAGGATGACGAGGATGGAGAGGATGGAGAGGAGGACTATGGAGAGAAGGATGAGGATGAAGAGGAGGATGAGGAGGTAAGGAGTTCTGTGCACATGTAGATTGATTTGACATATGATGAGCCATTATAGGATATACCCATTGGGGATGACGTAGATCAGATCGAGGATCTGAAGACATACAGGGCTACTATGAGAAGTCAATGAGATTATATTGCACAACTAGAGAAACAGATTGTTGTAGTTGAGAAATACAACACCATAGGAGCCTGAAGATCTTCTACAAGCTGAAAAACCTGTTACAAGGAGAAGCAAAGAAGCAATAGTCTGAAGAACACACAAAACACAGGAAAAATATTCTCAAAAGATGAGAGCTCCAATTCTCCAAAAATGTATTGTGAATAATAATCCTTCTTACAATGAAAAGAAAGAACTCAACCTTTAATAGGTCAAGAAACCCTAAAAGGGAAAACCTAGGTTTGCACATAATAATTAATAAAATAATTAATTAATATGCACCTAAAGTTAGCTTAAGTGTAAAAGAGATAAAGGGAACTTAAATAATTAAACAAATATTAATCAAGTAAATACCCGAATACTCTAACACACTCCATTAAGCTAGACTTAGGGAGAAGCTAAAACCTAGAACAACTACCGAAAGCAAGAAAGATGGGTCCCAGCAACAAGGCCTGATCAGGTACCCAAATACAATGAAATCTCTATGAACTGGAGAAATAGATCAAACCACATGGGAACAAAACTCTACTCCAAAAAGAGATGGAAAAGAACACCACTAAAGCATGAATAACCTGCAAACTTTGTTGAAGAATAACTGCTGATCTGAAGAACCTCCACTGAAATAGAACATGACCAGGTAGAGAAGACTGCAATCTGCATGAGTGCCCTCAAATGACACTACTCGAATCAGATGGCAAACAAAGGCAAACAACTGAACTCGAAGATACAGATGGTATGAGAAACCAAAGCCTGAAGAGCTGATCAATCGAACCATAGAAGCATTAGAACCAACAAGACAAACCTCCCCATAATGTTGAAGAGGGAGAGGGACAGGAACACTGAAAAGGATGGCCAAGAAGAACTGCATGACGAAGAACCAGGAACATCAAAGGTGATGAGAAACGTACATGGTGTCATGGAAGGAACACTCACTTCACACACATCATGAGGCAAATGTCATGGAAGGAACAATCACTGGACAAAGGAAGATGGCAAACAAGGAAAACATCAAGCCCTTATGGCACTTTATCAATAGTGCATGTACAATAAGGCACAAGATGTGCAAGATCCCACGTAAACAATGCATGATGGCACTTTATCTCAGTGCATTTGCATAAAAGAAGCTACAATGATAATAAGACTGGAAAGAGAAATGAGAACCAAAATAGAGACATCCTACCCAGAGAAGAGATACCAGGACCTAAAACAACCAAGATATCCACCAGAGTGCTGAAAAGAAAAAAACTGAATAAAATATGCATGGAGCAAAATTTGTAAATAAAACTCATATGGCTGGAAAGTACACAGTGCACGCTTTCTGAAAATATAAAGTTTTCAAAAAATAGAGTTTGGATGCTCATTCTACGTCTCCTGGAGTGCAAAAAAGAGACCTCACTTTGACTAGAAAAAAACACAGTCAAACAGCAAAATTGGAAAAAATTACCAACATGACAAGCCCCGGCTCGGGTCTTCGGACATGTAGTGTCACGGTTAAAACACTTCATTGGTGAAGCGGCCACCAAGGTTCAAATCCCTGTTGGGTCACTGTGCTCGCAAGGTCTTGTGCCTTCGCTGGGTCGTTGTGTTCATGGATTTGAACAAGTGAAGTGTGGGGATGAGGTCCCCCATTTGTGGCCTCACTAGTTCATAGCTCCAAGTCAAAAGCGTTCACGTGGAGCTAGAGGGCATGTCATGTCAGCGTCACCGGTCACGTTAAAAATTTTACCAGGCATAGTTTAAAAAAAAAAAAGGGTCCAGCTCGGAACCAGCTTTCTGATGCCTATTCGTTTTCGAAAAAATGACTCTGTATGCCCAAGATAAGACCAAAAAACCAAAACCCCTTTCAAAACAAGAGGAAGGGGTAGGATGGTGGCTCTGGCGAGCAGAGGTGGCCATGGAGCGGCGCTCTAGAGGCAGCCTAGTGGTAGGCTGGTGGTGCTCCAGTGGTTTTTGGCGATGGCGGCGGTAGCCGGCGGGGCCGAGTGTTGGTCGGAGCCGTTGGTGGAGCAACCTGGGTGAAGTTGTGGGGAGCCACTAGTGAAGCAACCTGGGCGTAGCTACGGGGAGCCAGGCGACGGCGGGGCTGCAGGGAGCAGCGGCGGTGGCGGCTTTGCCTAGCGGCAGGGCCAAGGTGTAGGCGAGGCCACAAGCGAGAAGGCCGACGGCGAGGGCCGGGAAGCCGGTGGCGATGGAGCTGGGCTGGGCGGTGGGGGCCGCAGGGAAGCCGATGGCGCGGAGGAGGCTGCAGGGAGGTGCCGGCAGGGCAGGAGGCCGAAGTCAGTGCCGGCGGGGGCTAGGCTGGCGATAGCTGGAGGGACGATAGTGCGGGGCTCGAGGTGGTCAGAGCTGCAGCAGTGACAGGGTCAGGGGGCCCCACGATACCCTGTGTACTGTGGGGAACCCCCCCAAAATGATTTTTGACAAAAAAAATTTGAAACCCTTGCTTTTTTCTCGCCCTTTCGCTTTTTGATTTTCTTTTTTTTTTTAAATCAAATTTCAGCCTGCATGCCGTAAAAAGGCAAATTGTTTTTTTGTTATTTTGGAAAATATTTTTTTCTCGATTTGTGTGCCAGAGTCGTATGGCCTGGTTGAGAGAAAAAAAATCACCCAGATGCTCAGGAGTCAAAAAAGGACAAATTTTATATGACTATAAGGGTTTTTGGGCCTTCTAAGCACAATGGTGAGGTTCATTTAGGCCCAAAGTGCTCAGAAAAAAAGGCCTAACCCTATGCACACAAAAAAATTGCTTGAAACCCCAGATCTGCTTCCCATGCAAAATTCTCAAAAATAGGAATAGATAGTTGCATAACTAAGCTCTGATACCACGTTGTAGTTGAGAAACACAACACCACAGGATCCTGAAGATCTTCTGCAAGCTGAAAAACCTGTTACAAGGAGAAGCAAAGAAGCAATAATCTGAAGAACACACAAAACACAAGAAAAATATTCTCAATAGATGAGAGCTCCAATTCTCCAAAAATGTATTGTGAATAATAATCCTTCTTACAATGAAAAGAAATAACTCAACCTTTAATAGGTCAAGAAACCCTAAAAGGGAAAACCTAGGTTTGCACATAATAATTAATAAAATAATTAATTAATATGCACCTAAAGTTAGCTTAAGTGTAAAAGAGATAAAGGGAACTTAAATAATTAAACAAATATTGTTTAATTAATCAAGTAAATACCTGAATACTCTAACACAAATTACTGACCTTCGACGAGAGAGGGAGTAGTGGAGGACTAACCGAGCACAGTACACATATAAGAGTTGATAGTGGACAGTTGATAGAGAGCAGTGGGCATATGAGAGGGATAGGTACATAGTAGAGATAGCTATTCTGATAGATTCTTGAGACACATCAATTTCCTAGGCTCAAAGATCAGAGGAGGTCATGCTAGGGTACTTGAACTCCATTAGAGATGTCAGCGTGGAAGAGATGGCGTAGATGTTGGTTTATTCAGGAGATGAGATACGACATTGCAGGGTGGTATATCAGAATGTCGTGCCACTCGAGCAGAGAGCACCATAATATCAGGGACGATCATGGTCCAAGACAGAGATCAAATCATGCTCTTGGAGGACACAAAGAAGCATGGGGGTGATCGGACTAGGGAGACCACCATACCCAGCACCAGGGACAAGAAGAGCTTCATCGTCGAGACATGACAAAGACTAGGAGGATAAAGGGAGATCACTTTGATAGGGACATCCCTTCTCATTATGATTTAGACATCTTTTACTATTATGTACTTAGCTTGCGGGCCATACTAGGACAGATAGTCTGATTTTGTACTCCGACACTTTTTGATATATATATGATATGACATGCAGCTATGATATGGATTGCATTTTTTGTCTATATGATGTCATGAATGGATTCTCTATGTACATTTGATGTGGTGTTATGAATGAACTATGCACTTTTATTTTTTGTGTTTTTGCTTTGGGGATGGAATGAAAAATAATGTTATGTAAATGATTTATTATTTTTTGGGGGGGGGTTTAATGCAATATAATGCATAATGATGATATGTGCATGTTTTGTTTTTGTTTTGTGATGCAATAAATGATGATAATGTGCAAATGTACTAACTAATGAAAGCAGGATGCAACATGTTTCTGGTGTACTGGAGCACTAGACCAAACTAACTGAAAGGATTGACGAAAGAAGTGTTAGTAAGAGGAAATTATAAGAAGAACAATTAGCGATGAAGGAAAACTTGCATTCACAAATGGCTCACCAAGTAATGTAAGTAGGAAATTGGAATAAAACATCAAAGCCTAAATTAGGTAACCACAAAACCTAACAAGCTATGAAATTGATCCTAATACATTCAATGAAGGAAATGAAAACAAGATTTAAAACAAACGCAAACCAAAGCACATAAATCTCCTCCATAATTCCTCCATTGTTCTTATTTCACCTTTAAATGGGACTTTGTGGACTTCACCTACAATAAAATTGCTAGTAAAAGCCAGTGGATAATGAGAGATTAAAATCGCATCATAAGATTACTTGAAGTGTGGTTAGTTTAATTGAGAAAGGAGTGCTCAATTTATAGGAAAATTAATGAGGTTTTGAGTAGGGCAAAAAATTCAAAATTTGGCATCATTATGACAAGATTATGACAAATTGATTGACAACTTTCGTGACAATTTGCTTTTTTGAAAATATGACAAATTGGGAGGAATTTTCGCAAATCAATTATGACATGATTAGGAGGGAAAATAGTCCTTTAATTTATGACAAATTGAGAACAATAATAGCTCATTGATTGAATGACAAAATAGAGAAAAATTAGCCTCATGGCTTGTGACATGATTGAGCACAAAAAGAGGGCCTAATTAGAGGAGAAAATTTAATGGGAAATTTAGAGGAAATTTGAAATTTGAAAATTAGTAAAAAAGGAGAATTAGGAAATTGGAAATATTAGGTGACATTAACTAATAATTCTCATTTATTAATTAACTCTAAAAATACTAATTAGCCAATTAAATAAAGTATTTAATTGTGACATGAAAGACTTAGGAAAAATGAATAAATTCACTTAACCTAAATGGAACAGATGTTAGTAGGATTAAGTGAATAAATCATTAAACCCTAGGAGGAATTAGGTCATAAAAAAATTGAGGTCAATAAATGGTAAGGGTTGCAATCAAAAGGACAAAATGACAAGGATTTGATAATGACAAGAAACTGATATCAATTGATCGATGAAGATCAACAACAAATTGATCAAGATTGACAAAAGCATCAAATTGATAGATAACAATTGATAAAGGATCAATGACTAATCGATCCAAAATTGATGAATATTGATTGATTGCGATCGATGAAAAATCTATCAAAGATTGATAAAAGGTCGACTTGATGAAAGTTGACATGATACTGAGATTGACAAAGACCGATGACAAATCAATTGCAAATTGACAAGATTGATTGATAATTGACAATTGAAAAAGGATCCAAAATAATTGAAATTGATTGAAGATGATTGAAACTTAATTGAAAATGATTGAAATCTAGGACAAAACCCTAATTTGACACCAATTAGGATTAATGATATCCAATTGACATGACAAAATTGATCATGACTAATGATTGCAATTCAAAAATGATATTGGCAAGACCTAATTCGAAATGAAAGGGGATTGAAATCGAAAGGGGAAGAAATGCAAAAGAATGATGAGATGTCAACAAATGATAAATATCAAGTGCATGACATAGATAAAATGTTAATAAGATGCAAAAACCGTAAAAGAAGGTCTCGCAGACATGTTAAAGTATGGTGCCACAAGTGTTGACCATTTTTAGATGCCTACATTTTGCCCCTCTTTGACACAACGTGATTTTGAGCGTTGTTTCAAAGAATAGTAAAGAAAAATTGCATAAAACATTGCCCCAACAATGATGGGCTACAAGGGTACCCTCTCGAGAAATTGGGGGAAAAATTTAGAAAAGAGGCCAATTTATCCAAAATATCACTAGGATTAGACCAAGATGACTTCAAGGACTAGCGAAAGAAATGTTAGTAGGAAGCAGAAATTAGACAAAAAAAAGATGAAGAAAGTTTTCTTTCACAAATTGATGGGATGGGGTTTGGGATAGACTAGCCTAGTCTATGCTCTTGGATCCTTTCCTTGGATCACCAAGTGCTCTATCCACACCCTAGGGTCTCCAGGACTTCCCCTGCTTGTGGAATCCCCTGACCTTGCCCAATCCACCCACCAACAAGTTGAAAAACTACCCCTAAGGTTTCACCTACTTATAAGATTCAAGAAACCCTTACTTCGGCTAATAAGGGTTAGGCTTGTTCCACACCTTCCTAGGTCTTAGCAAGGATAGGTCAGGTCTAATACATGGTTTTTCCACCCATTCTTGTGCCCCCAATAGGTTTCAAGCTTCCTACCTCTTACCGCTTTCACAATTTGGTCTTTTTGCCTACAAAATAGGGCTACAAGGATTGTGACCAATTAGGCCTCCTACCTAGTCCTTTAGGGCTCCCACTTGAAAGCGATGCACTTTCTTGTGAAACTTCCTAAAAGACCTACTATTAATTTTTCAAGGGCTCAAGGATTTTCCAGGTTTTAGGCCTCCAAGTGTCCGTACACTACCTTAGGTGGATTTTAAGGTTTTCAAGGGTTTTTAGGAGGGTTTTTAGGCCTGCCAGAGTCACAGTGTAGGTTTGGTGCTCTTGCCACCTTGTCTGAATTGGTGGAAGCTCCTCCTTCACACAAATGGTGCTTCACTCACCCCTCTTCGACTCCTCCAAAGGGTGCCTCCTCCTCTGACCTTCCTTGCTCTCCAAGACCTCTGCAACTTAACCCTTCCTAGTCGGGCACTGTCCAGTCTCGCCTAGGAGTGGGCCTTTAATTGGCCTCCTTGAATTTTAAAGGTCCCTTCTTGCTGTGAAGTATAGTACAGGGTCTCTACTCTCATTCCCCATGGTTTCATGGTGATTCCATAATGGGGAATGGAGTTATGAACCCATTTTCTCAAAAACAGTCCAAAACTGGACAGTGAGAAGGCAATTTACAAAGTATTTACAAACACACCTCACTTACAAATAAAAACCTAATATAATTGCTTAAAATGAAATTATTTACACCATAGAAGACACTCCACACATTTTTTCATGCAAATCAATCCATTAATGATCTTTATTTACTCCACTTGTGCCGACTGGCAAAAAATTTCAGTCAGAGTCGAGTCACTTTGCTTGGGTCATACAATATCTGACATCTAACCCATTAACTTAGGGTTTGAAACTAATTATACTACCCTCTCCTTGGTTTTTGTTTCCATATTAGGGTTTTCCACACTACAATAAATATTTTGACCTCTAGGTGGAAAAGTTGCTTGACAACTTTTAAAAGTTGTCATGCAGCTTTTGCAACTTTTGAGCAACTTTCTCAATGTTGCTTTTCTTGACTCCTAGACCCACATTGGGCTAACCTAAGGACACCACCATGATAAGAAGGACCCCTAAACACCTCAAAGACACACATACCCTCTATTTTCAAGAAAATCTCAATCTTGACTTATGACCCTAAGACCTCAACTAGGACCCTAACTAGGACCAATGAACACATGGCTCTTTATTTTATATACAATGGCTTCATAAAGAAGCATGAACACAATCAAAAGAAAATGGTGGGAGCCCTTTGAATGGTTCTCATGCACCATACTCCCCCTCTGCAACAACCTAAGAAATTAGGGGAGTGAGAAGAGCCAGATCAATGCCGAGCTTCTTGAACTTGCTCTCCTCCACCCAAGTAGCTTCAGACACAGGTTGATCTACCCACTTTACTAAGTGCTCCATGTAGACCTGGTGTCTAGTAGACTTCTTCACCCTTGACTCCAAAATCTCCTCTGCTATAAGCTACTTCACTTGAGGTAAGGCATTCACATCTAAGTCTTGGAGTACCTTGGCTTGGTTCTCAGTCTGCCCTTCTATCTCACCCTTGTACATGATTAGATTAGCAACATTGAAGACTGGTGAAATGGCTAAGTCTGAAGAAAGTTAAACCTTATAGGCATTCTCCCCATATTTTTCCAAAATACTACAAGGTCCTACCCTCTTCTTTTGCAATTTAGTAGGCTTGCCACTTTGCATTCTAGCTTTGCTCAAATGGACCATCACAAAGTCACCCACCTTGAACTGAACCTCTCTCCTTTTCTCATCCATTTTGGCCTTCAGTTTTTGAGTGGATTCAAGGATGGATTTCTTAACTTTCTCTTGGACTTCCTTGATGGTTTGAGTGAATTCCTCTGCTTGGACACTCTTCATCTCCATAGAACCAAGTTCCCTGAGTTCACACAATCCTCTTGGATGTCTACCATAGACAACCTCAAAAGGACTCTTCCCAGTGGTCCTATTCACACTATCATTATATGCATACTCTACTTGAGGAATGATTAGATCCCATGTCTATCCATATTCCTTAGTTAGACACCTCAACAAGTTGCCTAACACCCTATTGATGACTTCAGTTTGACCATCAGTTTGTGGATGGTAAGCTAAGCTAAATGACAAGTTAGTTCCAAGTCTCCTCCATAATGTTTGCCAAAAATGGCCCATGAACTTGTTGTCCCTGTCTGAAACAATGCTTAAAGGGAGTCCATGAATCCTAACAATCTCCTTAAAGAAGAGATGTGCAACATAGCTAGCATCATGTGTAGTTTTACATGGAATGAAATGGCTCATCTTGGAAAATATATCTACTACCACATAGATGTTGTCCATACCTGTCTTTGTCTTGGGAAGTCCTACTACAAAGTCCATACTTACACATTCCCAAGGCCTATTTGGGACCGGTAATGGTTGATAGAGACCAGCATTGCTTGATCCTCCTTTTGCTCTTTGGCACACACCACATTGCTCTACATACCTCTTCACATCTCTTGGCAACTTTGGCCAATAGTAGTACCTCTGTACTAAATCCAAGGTTTTGTTGACTCCAAAGTGTCCACTTAAACTACCATTGTGTTTCTCTTGGATGAGGTTTTCCCTCATGGATCCTCTTGGCACACACAACTGATTACCTTTGAACAAGAGACCATTTTGGAGAGTGTAATCTGCATACTCACCATGGAAATGGTTCTCAAACTCCTTGCAAACCTTGTAAGTTGATGAGAAGTATTCATCTCCTTCAGAGAGGTCCTTGAAACCTTCTATTCCTATGATCTGCAACTGTAGTTCTTGAACTGTCAACAACTTCTTGCTTAAAGCATCTGCCACCTTGTTGAGTTGCCCCTTCTTATGTTTGATGGTGAAGGTGAAGGATTGGAGGTATTCCATCCATTTCATATGTCTATTGCTAAGCTTCTCTTGAGTGTTAATGTAACTCAATGCCTGGTTGTCTGTGAACACCACAAATTCCTTTGGAAGTAAGTAATGCCTCCATTTTTTAAGAGACTGCACTAATGCATACAACTCTAGGTCATAGGCTGAGTACTTCTTCTTTGCTTCATTAAGCTTCTCACTAAAAAATGCCACAGGTCTTCCCTCTTGACTCAATACACCCCCTACTGCAATTCCACTTGCATCACACTCCAATGTGAATAGCTTATCAAAAGTAGGTAGGAGAAGGATAGGTTTTGTGGCTACTTCTTGCTTCAATAATTAAAATGCTTTGTCAGCCTGCTCAGTCCATTTAAACTTAGTTTTAAGGCCTCCTTTTATGGTGTCAAGGACTAGTGCACATATGCCACTGAAGTTCCTCACAAACTTCCTATAGAATTGAGCTAAACCATGGAAACTCCTAACTTCAGTCCCTATTCTAGGTGCAGGCCAATTCAAGATTGCCTCCACTTTGCTTGGATCCATCTTCAAGGTTCCCTTAGACACCACAAATCCTAAGTAGACCATCTCTTGCTTCAAGAAGTCACACTTCTCTAGGTTTATGGATAACTTCTCCTCATGCGACCTCTCTAAGACTAACCTCAAATGCTCAAGGTGCTCCTCTTTGGTTCTGCTATAGATGAGAATGTCATCTAGGTACACCACCACAAACCTTCCTGTGAAGTCTTTCAACACCTCATTCATCAACCTCATGAAGGTGCTTGGGGAATTGGTGAGTCCAAATGGCATCACAAGCCATTCATACAATCCCTCTATGGTCTTGAAAGCAGTCTTCCACTCATCTCCCTCCTTAATTCTAATCTGGTGATAACCACTTTTAAGGTCCAACTTGGTAAAATACATAGCACCTCCTAAACAGTCCATCAAATCCTCTATTCTAGGAATAGGAAACCTATACCTTATGGTGATCCTATTGATTGCCCTTGAGTCAGTGCAAAGTCTCCACTTGCCTCCCTTCTTTGATGCTAGCACTACCAGAACTGCACATGGGCTGATGCTCTTCTTAATCAGTCCTTGTTCCAATAACTTCTGCACTTGCCTTGCCACCTCCTTGTTTTGATCAGGTGTGAGCTTATATGTAGCTTTTTTAGGTAGGGATGCATCGGGAACAAAGTCTATTTGATGGCTTATAGACCTTCTTGGTGGGAGTGTTGCAGGTGCTCCATCACTCACTATGTCCTTATACTCTTGCAACATTTGTTTCACCTCCTTGGGTACTTCTGCCTATAACTTGTCTTCTTCCTCCTTTGGCTTCACAAAGATGGCACACTTCACTATCTCCTCCTCATGTCGAAAGTGTAAGAACTCTTTTCCAGTAGCCAATAAGACACTAGGTGTTCTTGAAGTTCCCTCTTCATTCTCTATCAAAGACTGAATCTTAAAAGTCTTGTTGTCCTTCTTAAAGGAAATGGAGTTCTCCTCTCCATCATAGATCACCTTCCTATCAAATTTCCAGGGTCTACCTAGTAATAGGTGATAGGCATCCATGGGTAACACATCACAAAGGATATTATCCTTGTATCCTCCAATAGAAAACTCTACCCAAGTCTGTTCATTGACTAGCACACTCTGCTCATGATTCAACCATGTCACCTTATATGGGTTAGTGTGGGGTATCCTTGTGAGTTTCAAATTCTTGGTTGCCTCCTCTGATATTATGTTATCAGTTGACCCTGAATCAACTATCACCTTGCAAACTTTACCAAGGATCTTGCATCTCACCCTAAACAATGCTCTCCTATGCTTAGGTTCATTCTTGACTAGCTGTCTTATCAAGACCTTATTGAACATTAGATTTTCTCCAGTCTCTAATTAAATATGGTCCACTTCAAGTGTCTTGTTGCTAGAAGAGTCTTCATGTGCATAAGCAACCCTCTTTCCATTGTTTAATGAGGTAGGCTTGTCAGGGCATCTATAGGCCAGGTGTCCCAATTGACCACAATTGTAACATTTCATGGTTGCAAAGTAGGAGTTACCCATGCCGGTACCTCTACCCCTACTTGGACCACCTTGTGCACCTCTTCCTCTAGAATGGCCCCCTCTGAGATTGGTTTCACTGCCATGTTTAGTCAACTTGGCTTCTCCTTGGTTCCTCTGCTCATTTGCCTTGCTTTGGTAACCACCTCGGTGATTCATTTGTTCTCTACCTCTGCCTCTACCCCTGTTATTGGAGTCTCCTTTCCTTTTGTTCCTCTCTTCCACCTTGACAGCAAGTTGATGACATTTTTGAATAGTAGTAGGAGTCCATAGGCTTATCTACTCTTGAATGTTCTGCTTTAGGCCGCTTAGATACCTAGCCACCTTAATAGATTCATCTTCTTGGACTTTGGATCTAAGACAGAGCTTTTGAAATTCTTTGGTGTAGGAGGTCACATCAAGGTCTTTTTTCTTCAATCCCTATCTCTTCTTATGAATTTGGACTTCATAATCCTCTGGTAAGTAGTTCTCCTTGATCTTACTCACCATGGCCTTCCAATTGGCAATAGGTAGCTTCCCCATGCTAACTCTCTCTTCTTGCAGATACCTCCAACATGTTAAAGTTGCTCCCCTTAATCTTGATTTGGCAACCTTAACCTTTTGAACCTCTGTCACTCCCTCACACTCAAAGAGGTTTTCCATGCCCTCAATCCATTCCATGACAGTATCAATGTCCATCCTTCCACTGAAATGTGGAAATCCTTCAAAGGCTTTGGTGTTCAAAGCCTTAATAGCCTTTACAAATGGTTCTTCATTGAACAAGGGATCTGGTTCAAGTATAATGTCATCTATGTCTATAGTTTTCTTTCCTTTATCCTTGGTGTCTTCACCCCAAGGCCCTTGTGTCCACTGATCCACCACTTCCTGCAGCTTATCCCTTATTTCACTCATAGCTTCTTCAAGGAGTCTATTCTTCCCCTTCTGCTCTTCTACCTCCCTAGCCAGCTCTGCATTAGTGACCATTGTGCTTTCCCCTACTGATTCACCAGAATAAAGAGACATACACAGTCCTCCAAACCTTTAACTTGCTTTAATACCAATCTGATGGGATGGGGTTTGGGATAGACTAGCCTAGTCTATGCTCTTGGATCATTTCCTTGGATCACCAGGTGCTCTATCCACACCCTAAGGTATCTAGGACTTCCCCTTCTTGTGGAATCCCCTGACCTTGCCCAATCCACCCACCAACAAGTTGAAAAACTACCCCTAAGGTCTCACCTACTTATAAGATTCAAGAAACCCTTACTTAGGCTAATAAGGGTTAGGTTTGTTCCACACCTTCCTAGGTCTTAGCAAGGATAGGTCAGGTCTAATACATGGTTTTTCCACCCATTCTTGTTCCCCCAAGAGGTTTCAAGCTTCCTACCTCTTACCGATTTCACAATTTGGTCTTTTTGCCTACAAAATAGGGCTACAAGGATTGTGACCAATTAGGCCTCCTACCCGGTCCTTTAGGGCTCCCACTTGAAAATGATGCACTTGCTTGTGAAACTTCCTAAAAGACCTACTATTCATTTGGCAAGTGCTCAAGTATTTTCCAAGTTTTAGGCCTCCAAGTGTCCGTACACTGCCTTAGGTGGATTTTAAGGTTTTCAAGGGTTTTTAGGAGGGTTTTTAGGCCTGCCAGGGTCACAGTGTAGGTTTGGTGCTCTTGCCACCTTGTCTAGATTGGTGGAAGTTCCTCCTTCACACCAATGGTGCTTCACTCACCCCTCTTCAACTCCTCCAAAGGGTGCCTCCTCCTCTGACCTTCCTTGCTCTCCAAGACCTCTGCAACTTAACCCTTCCTAGTTGGGCACTGTCCAGTCTTGCCTAGGAGTGTGTCTTTAATTGGCCTCCTTGCATTTTCAAGGTCCCTTCTTGTTGTGAAGTATAGTATAGGGTCTCTACTCTCATTCCCCATGGTTTCATGGTGATTCCACAATGGGGAATGGATTATGAACCCATTCTCTCAAAAAAGTCCAAAACTGGACAGTGAGAAGGCAATTTACAAAGTATTTACAAACACACCTCACTTACAAATAAAAACCTAATATAAATACTTAAAATGAAATTATTTACACCATAGAAGACACTCCACATAGTTTTTCATGCAAATCAATCCATTAATGATCTTTCTTTACTCCACTTGTGCCGACTGGCAACAAATTGCAGTCAGAGTCAAGTCACTTTGCTTGGGCCGTACAATATCTGACATCCAACCCATTAACTTAGGGTTTGCAACTACTTATACTACCCTATCCTCAGTTTGTGTGTCCATATTAGGGTTTTCCATGCTACATTAAAGATTTTGACCTCTAGGTGGAAAAGTTGCTTGACAACTTTTAAAAGTTGTCATGCAACTTTTGCAACTTTTGAGCAACTTTCTCAATGTTTCTTTTCTTGACTCCTAGACCCACATTGGGCTAACCTAAGGACACCACCATGCTAAGAAGGACCCATAAACACCTAAAAGACACACATACCCTCTATTTTCAATAAAATCTCAATCTTGACTTATGACCCTAAGACCTCAACTAGGACCCTAACTAGGACCAATGAGCACATGGCTCTTTATTTTATATACAATGGCTTCATAAAGAAGCATGAACACAATCAAAAGAAAATGGTGGGAGCCCTTTGAAGGGTGCTCCTGCACCACAAATTCACAATGTAGGTGAGATCCTTTATTTGATATGGCAAAATGGATGCATCGCACCATGGCAATGAAGGCCAGGGCCATAATGCAATCCCTTAGCGTAAAATAGACACATCACAGACAATGAATGGTTCAACCATCCTAAGATGTTATGTGTGTCAAAGTTCAAGGTATTGTAGATATACATGAGGTGGACATGCCAACACAGACACCCAAGACATACTTGCCCCAGAATGCTACAAAACACTCTGCAAACACAAGACAAAAACAAAAAATAACCATGAGCCATCCTGGTCACTCTAAATCACTCAATGACATCATCGAGAATCATAGGAACATGATCGAGGATAAATTAATAAAATATAAGATGCACAAATTCAAACAAGTCAAAAAACCACTTTGATCTTCATTGTCAAAGTGATAGTGTTGTGATCAAAGGATGATCATGTAGTTTGGCTTTAGGGAATGCAGTACCCCATCTAAGATAGGAATCAGTATGGTTTCAAGTATACCATACCCTATATAAGAGCCATGTGTTGAACACAATGTACCACTAAGAAGGGGGTGAATAAGTGGTTCATAAGAAATCTTTACCTTTTAAACCAAGCTTTAAGTACCGGTTAACAACCTAAGCACTAAGCAATCAAGCCGGTAAGATATGTGAGGATATCAAAAAAGGCAAACACACAAATGCACAACTCACAACACCAGATGTATGAGGAAAGTCCAATATGGGAAAAACCTCGGTGAGAAATGTTGTTGGAGTCTACTGCTCCAATCCAACCTCACAATAGAACAATGGATTACAATAATTTAGGGCACCAACCCAATGAGCACCAACCCAACGAGAACCAACCCCTGCACCAAGCACCAAATTGGTGTAATACAATGAAATACAACTTGATACAATAATAACACCTTGTTGCAAATGAGTTTTGCAACACCTAATCAAGTGATGTCTGTCAGTTACCAACCTCCTCTATTTCATCGGTTCTTCCACTGTCGGTTATCAGATTGCTCTCTTTGATCACTTACTGGTTACTCTCTGCCTTTCTTCTCTTTCTCTGAACCTCACCCTGCATAGTACCACACTTGGATGCCTTTCTAACCTTTCAATCCCTACCGGTACCCTTGATTGTTAAGACTATAAAAGTTCATTGGTTACTCTATCTTTGTCGGTCATAACCTCTCACCAGTTGAGCCTGCTAACACTCAGACACTTTGATTTTCAGTGAGATATTTCTCAAACTGACTTCTCTCTCCTTGCTCAAACACTCACTCTACTCACCACCAGCATTTAGTATCAATCATCTTCAGTCTTGGGTTCACATATTTATATATGAATGTTCCCGCCAAAGGCAACATTCAAATGGTGGCGTGCTAGGGTTTTCCTCAACCAACTCAATCTGATCATATCTTCTTTTTTGGAATGATCATCTCTATCACATCAAACAACATCGCCATCTCCTCACCTTCTAATGTGAGTTTTCTATTTTTAGATGTCTGCAACATGCTTTTTGGTGTTGCTTTGTCAAACACCATTAATGGCTCGGTTGTTTCCTTCAGCCAACGAGCACAAGGATCATATCATCCTGTAAGATCAGTTCAATCACCTTGCCACTCTGTCTCCCTTGAGCCACAATATCCTTCCATCGTCCCATGATTTATGGGCTCTCAATTAATGTTGACCTACTCATAAAGTACCATGTCAATGAATACTTCACTGACCTCTGTGTGCTTGCCACCTGGTGTCCATCTGTCATCCTTGTCAACATCCACCTATGCTCAGTTTTCTATGTCAGTTTGGCATCATTTACCAACCAAGACACACTACCGGTTCAACTTCACCTTACCGGTATAACCTATCCTCACCGGTGGACCATCATACCTGCTAACCTCTTCTTTGTTGGTGGATCAAGTTGATCTTCCATCAAACATACTGGTACATCCACTAAGTCCATTTACTGGTAACATTATACTTCTCTTTATATATCAGTGATCACATCCCTGTTATCCTTTACTTGCTTACCGGTGGTCTTGCTTATCGATAGATGTTGCACTTTATGTGTACCAGTAACATACAGTTTTTGTATACTTACACATTCCATCCTTCATACCGGTTGACATCACTACTTAATTCACCCATACCAATCACCACTACTTACTCACTGGTGACCATGCCATATCGGTTGACATCAATGACAACCTAATGCCAATAATCTCCCTGATGGGATGGGGTTTGGGATAGACTAGCCTAGTCTATGCTCTTGGATCCTTCCCTTGGATCACCTAGTGTTCTCTTCACACCCTAGGGTCTCTAGGACTTCCCTTGCTTGAGGAACCCCCTGACCTTGCCCAATCCACCCACCAATGAGTTGCAATGTTGCTCCTAAGGTCTCACCTACTCATGAGACTCAAAATCCCTTACTATGGCTAATAAGGGCTTGGCTTGTCCTACTACTTCCTAGGTCCTAGCAAGGTTAGGACAAGCCTAAAACCATGTTTTACATCCATCCATGTGCCCCCAAGAAGTTGCAACCTTCATTCCTCCTACCGATTCCACCATTTTGTGTTTTGCCTACAAAATAGGGCTACAAGGATTGTGACCAATTAGGCCTCCTACCCGATCCTTTAGGGCTTCCTCTTGCAAACGATGCACTTTCTTGTGAAACTTCCTAAAAGACCTGCTATTGATTTGGCAAGGAATCAAGGATTTTCTAGGTTTTAGGCTTCCAAGTGTCCGTACATTGCCTTAGGTGGATTTTAAGGCTTTTAAGGGTTTTTAGGAGGGTTTTTAGGCCTGCCAGGGTCACAGTGTGGGTTTGGTGCTCTTGCCACCTTGTCTAGATTGGTGGAAGCTCCTCCTTCACACCAATGGTTTTTCACTCACCCCTCTTCAACTCCTCCAAAGGTTGCCTCCTCCTCTGACCTCCCTTGCTCTCCAAGACCTCTGCAACTTAACCCTTCCTAGCCGGGCACTGTCCAGTCTCGCCTAGGAATGGGTCTTCAAATGGCTTCCTTGAATTTTAAAGGGCCTTTCTTGTAGTGAGATATAGTACAAGGTCTCAACTTTCATTCCCCATGGTTTCATGGTGGTTCCACAATGGGGAATGGAGTTATGCAGCCATTTACACAAACCAATCCAAAACTGGACAGTAAGCAGCAAATTCACAAAATAATTACAAACACACCTCCCTTACAAATAAAAACCTAATATAAATGCTCAAAATGAGAGTAAGTAAACCATACAAGACACTCCACATATTTTTTCATGCAAATCAATCCATTAATGATCTTTCTTTACTCCTTTTGTGCCGACTGGCAACAAAATTGCAGTCACAGTCAAGTCACCTTGCTTGGCCATACAATAGCTGACATCCAACCCATTAACTTAGGGTTTTCAATTACTTAGAGCACCTTTTCCTCAGTCTATGTTCCCTTATTATGGTTTTCGATGCTACATTAAATATTTTGACCTCATGGTGGAAAAGTTGCTTGACAACTTTTAAAAGGTGTCATGCAACTTTTGCAGCTTTTGAGCAACTTTCCCAATGTTGCTTTTCTTAACTCCTAGACCCACATTGGGCTAACCTAAGGACACCACCATGCTATGAGGGACCCCTAAACACCTCAAAGACACACATACCCTCTATTTTCAAGAAAATCTCAATCTTGACTTATGACCCTAAGACCTCCACCAGGACCCTAACAAGGACCAATGAGCACATGGCTCTTATTGTATGTACAATGGCTTCATAAAGAAGCAAGAAGACAATCAAAAACAAATGGTGGGAGCCCTTTGAAGGTTTTTCCTTCACCACTCCCCCTTTGGCATTGATTTCAACACACTTTCAAGTCTCCACACTGATAGATTTCTCCCCTTTGACATAATGACAAAGGGTCAAGGTTTTTATTATCCGGTTTATTCTCCCCCTTTGATTCATACTTAACCAGTTAGACTGTGGGTACTCCCCCTTAGTCAAATCTCATCTTTGTGATTACATTCAGTACTGAGACATACAATCCTGAACTCTCCCTATGATCAGCATGTGGTTCAAGAGATATAGATACTGCTATGAGTTCCCCCTAAACCATATATCTCCTTACAAACTTAAGTGTATGAGGCAGGTGACACAACTCCCAACTTGTGTCTCAAGTACTCAAAAGTGCTTACTGATAATGGTTTGGTGAAGATATCTGCCACTTGTTCTCGTATAGGGACATATTCCATCATGAATTTGTGTTCTTCAACCTTCTCTCTAAGAAAATGATACTTGATGGCTATATGCTTTGTCCTTGAATGCATCGTCGGGTCCTTTGATATGTTGATGGCACTTGAGTTATCACATCAGATGGGAAAAGGATCAAAGATATCCACCTGTATGTCCTTGAGGGTATGCTTCATCCAAAGCACTTGAGAGCAGCATATGGCAGTAGCAATGTATTTTGCTTCAGCAGTTGATAGGGAGATAGAATCCTGCTTCTTGCTATTCCATGAGACCAACCAGTCACCTAGGAAGAATGCACCACCACTTGTGCTCTTCCGGTCATCAATGCAACCTACCCAATCAGCATCAGTATATGCTTCCAAGATGAATTCTCCTTTCTTAGGGTACCATAATCCATAGTTGAGTGTCCCTTGCAGGTACCTAAAACTTTTGTTGACTGCATTCATATGTGACTGCTTAGGTGTTGCTTAGGTGTTGCTTAGGTGCTACTTGAAATCTAGCCACCATACACACTACCTGCACTATATTTGGTCTAGAAGCAGTAAGATACAGTAAACTGCCTATCATGGATCTATACAAGGTTTGATCCACTACCGGTGACTCATCATTCTTTCTCAATTTGCTTCTGGTCACCATGGGGGTACTCACTGGTTTGCAGTCCTCCACTTGAAACTTCTTTAGCATGTCCTTTGCATACTTGGTTTGTGAGATGGAGATTCCCTTATTTAGCTGAGGTATCTGCAAACCAAGAAAGTATGTCAACTCTCCAAGCATTGACATCTCAAACTCTAA
Organism: Cryptomeria japonica; assembly: GCF_030272615.1. Taxonomy (NCBI): domain Eukaryota; kingdom Viridiplantae; phylum Streptophyta; class Pinopsida; order Cupressales; family Cupressaceae; genus Cryptomeria; species Cryptomeria japonica. The sequence goes on along the minus strand of NC_081415.1, from coordinate 57,117,909 downwards.
CTGCATCTGATTAGCAAAATCTTTGCAAAGAGTGTCCTTGTTGCCTCCAAAAATGATGTCATCTACATACACAACCACAATGATCATGTGGTTTCCATATTCTTTGATGTATAGATTGTGATCAGTACTCCCCTTTTTGAATCCTTGCTCCTTCAGGTACTTATTCAGTCTTGAATACCAAGCCCTAGGAGCCTACTTCAACCCATACAAGGCCTTCTTGAATCGGCACACAAAGGTTTCATCATCATGTAACAAAAACCCTTCTAGTTGCTCCATATACACTTCTTCTTCCAAACTTCTATTGAGGAAGGCAGATTTTACATCCACTTGATATACCTTATAACCCTTGTAGGCTGAAAAAGCTAGAAACATCCTAATTGCTTCTAGTCTAGATACCAATGCAAATGTTTCTTCAAAATCAATGTCCTCTGCTTGAGAGTAACCCTTGCACACAAGTCTAGCTTTATGCCTAACAATTTTACCTTCTTCATTCATCTTGATCCGGTATACCCATTTGGTGCCAATTATGTTCTTGTATGTTGGTCTATAGACTAATTCCTAAGTCTCATTCTTCTCAATCTATTGCAACTCTTCTTCCATTGCATTCATCCATTTCTGACTTTTGTTGGCCTTGTTGAATGTCTTAGGTTCTATTTCAGTCGTGACGAAGAAACTGACTTGTTCATCATTCCGGGAAAGTCTTCTTCTAGTCTGCACACCATCACTCTTATTACCTAAAATTTGTTCTTTCGGGTGGTTTTTTTGCACATACCGGTTAGGGACCTTATTGGATGCTTCTTCACCTTCATCACTGAAATCATCATACCAGTTCACTTGTGCTTGTCTTCCTTTATGCATGTCCTCATTAATTCTTACATGCACACGCTCAATGATTCCTCTTAGTCTTTTCTTGTAGCATTTGTAGGCTATATTGTGAGTTGAGTAACCAAGGAGGATTACTTCATCAATCCTGGAATCAAAACTACGTAAACCATTCATGTCTCTCTTGATAAAATATTTATCTCCAAATACTTTGAAGTATTTGACTGATGATTTCCAATCATGCCATGATTCATAAGGAGTCATATTGTTGTTTGTTCTCAACCGAACCCAGTTCAAAGTATATGTTGTAGTATCAATCGCTTCCTTCCAATACATATCTAGTAAACTTGCCTCATTCAACATGGTTTTGTTGACTTTCATGTTCTTCCTTTCTACCACGCTATTTTGTTGTGGTGTCCTAGGGGATGAGTATTGTCTTTTGATTTCATGTCTCTTACAGTAATCTTCAAACTTATTTAATGTGAACTCTTCGCCCCAATCAAATCTTAGGCATTTCAGCTTGCATCCACTTTTCTTTTCTACCATCTTCCGGAAGATCTTGAATCTATCAAATGCTTGTGATTTATCCTATAGGAAAGTGACCCATGTCATCCTTGAATAGTCATCAATGAAGAGCATAAAGTATCTCTCACCGGCATGAGCTCTTGTCCTAGTTGGACCACACAGATTTGTATGCACAAGTTCAAGTGATCTTGAGGTGTTGGGTTCTTTTGTCTTGAAACTCACCTTAGTCTGCTTTCCTTTCACACATTCATCACAAAATGTGCTTACCGGTTTGATGATTGGTGGTATATTTCTCACATATCCTTTTTTTCTTACTACAACTATATTATCAAAAATTATGTGACCTAATCTTCTGTGCCACAGCTAGATTTCATCCACTTGTCCCAACATGCATTGGGATTCAATCATTCTTTCAAATTGTATACATTTCCATCTGCCCTCTTACCTTCTGTTACAACCTGGCCGATACTCTCATTCTTTATCTGACAACTGGTAGAGTCAAAGGTGAATTTATAACCTTTGTCACACATCTAACTCACACTCCTCAAATTGTGCTTCAGGCCTTCCACATAATATGCATCATGTGCCTTCAATTTTCCATCTATATTCAGAGTACCTTTGCCTTTTATCTTGATGGAGGAATTATGTCCAAATATAACTGAACCTCCATTCTAATCTTCAAGCTTGATAAATTTCTTTTTATCACTGGTCATGTGGTAGGAACAACCACTGTCTACAACCCACAAGTTTCTTCTTTCTGCATGTAAAGCAGTCTGCACAATCAGACTTGATTCTTCTTTGTCCTTTTCTTTCTCAAACCAAACTGGTTTGTCTTCTTTCTTTTTCTCTATCGCAACTTCTTGTTCTGGTTTAACTACCGAGTTGTGATCAGGAGTTGTTTTTTTCTGCTTGATTTTTTTGTGGTTGAAATGCTTTGCAATATGTCCAAACTCTTGGCAGTTATAGCATTTCACATTTACATTAAAAGATGAATCTTTACAACTATTGTAGGACACCGGTTTACTTTTCCTACATTCAAAACTCCTATGACCAAATCCATTACACTGATAACAGACAGCATTCATATCCCAGAGTGAATTAAATGGGTTTCTACTTGCAAAACTAATAGGGGGCTTGTTCATCAATCTACAATCACCCATTCTATGACCAAACTTGTTACACGGGTAACAATAACCATGAAAGTTTGGTACATACCGGTTTGGTTGCCTTGGTCCCGCAAACATCTATCTCACTGAGGGTCTTCCTTTCATGCTACAAACTCTAGTGAACCCTTCATGATCAACCTTTGATTTTCTCCTAAGATCTGCATTCTAGTACATTGAACGTGGCCTCCAATTAATTGATTTAGCATACCAGTTTGTGGGGCGGTTTCTTGTAGCTTCTGCATAAGTCTTCTTGCCAGTATCTTTACTTACAGTGAATGTTTTCTTCTCTTCACCTTCATTTGAAGAAGTGAACTATATCTCCTTACTGCATGCATCTTTGTTGTTTGAACTTGGTCCTTTTTCAAATCCCAAGCCACCGATATCTTTAGATTGCTTATGTTTGCTCAACATCTTGTGCAAGGCTTTTGTGCTACCCTCATATTTGCTCCTCATTTTCAATTCATCCTTACTCTTTTCAAGCTCCTTTCTGATCTTCACAATTTCTTCTTCTAGATTTTGATGCACCTTCTCCTTCTTCATCAGATCAAAGGATGTAACTTCACATATCTTCTTGGCTTCTTCCAACTAGAGTTTCAAGTCAGAAATAACTTGATTGGACTCATCCAGGGATTGCTTCAAGAGATCTTGTTCTTTTGCTGCAGCAAGCTTGACCTTATTGAGCTCTCTTCTTGTCTTACTTAATTCCCCAAGTGCACTTATGATCTCACCTTATAGATCCACTTCAGTTTCAATGTCTTCTTCTTCCTCATTTTCACCAACCGGTTCATCTAGTGCCATAAAGAGATTAACTTCTCTTTCATCCTCATGGCAATCATCTTCTGATGCACTTTCTTCATTTGTGGCATCATCCTCAATAGTATATAGGTTGTCCTGCTTCTGGTATCTTCTTCGTCCTTGCTGATAGACTTTCTTCTCTTTGTCTTTACCGACAGATCTGCCAAAGCTCTTTTTCTCATCTCTATCGGCTTCATTATAGGGACATTTTGCAGCAAAGTGTCCAACTTTACCACAGTTGAAGCATTTGAGTGGTAACTTTCCTTTATACTTACCAGATCCTCTCTTGAGCTTTTTGACAAAGTTTGCCACCTCTACATTCGAGTCTTCACTGGATCCTTTATGAGCAACCTCTTCCTTGCCCTTTTTGATGGAGTTGAAAGTTGCCTCTTTCCTTGAAGATGCCTCACTGGTTGTCCTTATTTCATAGGCAGTTAAGGAGCCAAATAACTCATCCATTGTGAAGGTTTTCAGATCCTTGGCTTCCTCTATATCAGAGACCTTAGTATCATACTTAAATGTGAGTGATCTAAGTACCTTTTTGACAATAATTTCATCAGCAATTTCCTCTCCAAGTCCTCTGATGGTGTTCACAGTTTCATCTACTTTTTGAAGGTAGTCTGCAATTTTTTCTTCATCGTTCATCTTCAAATCTTCAAGTTGACCTCTTAGTGATTGCAGCTTGGCCTCTTTGACTTTGGCATCTCCTTCAAATAATCTCTACAATTTATCCCAAGTCTCCTTGGCGGATGAGCGGTGCATGACCTTGACAAACTCATTATCTGATAGCCCACTTAGAATAGCATGTTTATCCTTTGCATTGTTCTCATACTCCTTCTTAGCATCCAGATCTATGGGAGGAACACTAGGGATAGTATACCCACTCTTGATAGACATCCACACATCAAAACCAAGAGAGGAAAGATAGGTCTTCATTCTTCTGCTCCAAAAAACATAGTTAGTTCCATCAAACATGGGAGCTTTTGAAGAGGCAGACTCATTTCTTGCCATTGTGTTCTTTGACCAGAATCTACCCAAGCTAGAGAAAGCTTTGACCAACCGGGAACCTAAGGCTTTGATACCAATTGTTGAACACAATGTACCACTAAGAGGGGGTGAATCAATGGTTCATAAGAAATATTTATCTTTTAAACCAAGCTTTAAGTATCGGTTAACAACCTAAGCACTAAGAAATCAAATCAGTAAGATATGTGAGGATATCAAAAAAGGAAAACACACAAATGCACAACTCACAACACCAGATGTACGAGGAAAACACAATATGGGAAAAACCTCGGTGAGAAATGTTGTTGGAGTCTACTGCTCCAATCGAGCCTCACAATAGAACAATGGATTACAATGATTTAGGGCACCAACCCCTTCACCAAGCACCAAATCGGTGTAATATAATTAAATACAACTTGATACAATAATTGCACCTTGTTGAAAATAAGTTTTGCAACACCTGATCAACCGATGTCTGTCGGTAACCAACCTCCTTTGTTTCATCGATTCTTCCATTGTTGGTTATTAGACTTCTCTCTCTGATCACTTACTAGTTACTCTCTACCTTTCTTCTCTTTCTCTAAACCTCACCCTTCACAGTACCACACTTGGATGCCTTCCTAACCTTTCAATCCCTACTGGTACCCTTGACTGTTAAGACTAAAACAATTCACTGGTTACTCTGTCTTTGTCAGTCAAAACCTCTCACCGGTTTAGCCTACCAACACTCAAACACTTTGATTTTCAGCGAGATATTTCTCAAACCGACTTCTCTCTGCTTTCTCAGACACTCACTCTTCTCACCACTGGCATTCAGCATCAATCATCTTCAATCTTGAGTTCACATATTTATATCTGAATGTTACTGCCAAAGGCAACATTCAAACGGTGGCATGCTAGGGTTTTCTTCAACCAACTCAATATGTATCAAATCTGATCGAATCTGCTTTTCTGGAATGATGATATACAACACTTCAAACAACATGCCATCTCCTTGCCTTCCAATGTGCGTTTTATATTTTTAGATGTCTGCAACATGTTTTTCGACATTGCTTTTAGATGTTTGCAACATGAAAATTTAATGTTCTTTTTACACCAATTGCATGAAAAATTAAATGTGAATATTGTTGTTTATTTAGCAAGGCCTAATAAGGACTATGTGGATTCATTTTTCAGCCATTTTTAATAATTTAAAGTCCTAATTTAACCATGCAACTTTTGATGAAAAAAAGTCTTAACAAAAGCACAAAAACTATTTGCATAGTCGAATATATCTTAGCACAAGCGCATAAACTCTCTGCACGGGCACAAAAGGCCTAAAACACCCCAAAAAGGCTCCTTTTCTTGAAGTTTAACCTGCAAACACTCAGGAAAACTCAAAACATAGAAGATTAGCTATGTTTCACGTTAGGTTCACCAGAAAATGTAGCTAGGAAATAATGTATATGCATCAAAGCCTAAATTAGGTAGTCACAAACCTAATCAAGCAATGAAGATGGTCCTAATATATTCAATGAAAGAACGAAAAAAAACACTAAAACAAAGATGCAAACCATCCCAATGTGTTTCCTTCATTGACCTCCATTGTTCTTCTTTCACCTTCAATTGGGACTTTGTGGACATCACCTACAAAAGCAATTGCAAGTAAAAGCAAGTTGATTATGAGATGAAAATCGCAGCATAAGATTACTCGAAGAATGGTTCGTTAGATGAAGAAACGAGTGCTCAATTTATAAGCAAAAGGTATCCAAATTGAATAAGGGCAAGTGCTTCACAAATTGGCATGATTGAAAGACAAATTATGACAAATTGGTATGTGCACATATGACAAATTGAGAGGAATTTGTGCAAATCAATTATGGCATGATTAGGAGGGAAAATATCTCTTTAATTTATAACAAATTGAGAGCAATAATAGCTCATTGATTAAATGATGAGATAGAGAGAAAATAGCCTCATAACTTATGACATGATTGAGCACAAAAAGGGGAGAAAATTAGGAGGAAAAAATTAGGGTAAAAATTGAAGGAAATTTGAAATTTGAAAATTGGAAATTAGGTGGAAAATGGGGAATTAGGAAATTATAAAAATTAGGAAATAAGAATTAGGTGAAATTAATTTATAAATTCTCATTTATTAATTAACTCACAAAAAAGGACACAATTAGCCAATTAAATAAAGTATTTAATTGTGACATGAAAGACTTAGGAAAAATGAATAAATTCATTTGAGCTAAAAAGGGATGCTAGTAGGATTAAATGAATAAATCATAAAAACCGAGGAGGATTTAGGTCATGACAAAATTGAAGCCCATAAATGATAAGGATTGAAATTAAAAGGACAAAATGACAAGGATTTGATGATGACAAGAAACCGACATTGATTGACTGATAAAGATCAACGACAAATTGATCAAGATTGACAAAAGGACCAAATTGATTGATGACAATTGAAATAGGACCAATGACTAATCAATCCAAAATTGATGAATATTGATGATCAATTGAGATTGAGATTGATGACTAATCGATCCAAGATTGATAAAAAGGTCGATTTGATGAAGGTTGACATGATATATAGGTCGACAAGAACTAACGACGAATTGATCACAAATTGACAAGATTGGTTGATAATTGACAATTGAAAGAGGATCCAAAATTATCAAAACTGATTGAACAAGATTAAAAATTGATTAAAAATGATTGAAATATAGGACAAAACCCTAATTTGACACCATTGGGATTGACGATGTCCAGTTGACATGATAAGTTGATCCACCACTGATTGCAATTCAGGAAACACATTGACAAGACCCAATTCAAAATGTGAGAGATTAAAATCAAAAAGGAAAGAAACACAGAGGAAAGACACAATGTCAAGAAACAATGAAGATCAAATGTGCGACAGAGGAAATGTCAATAAGATGTGAAAACCCTAAAAAAAGGTCACGCAGACATGTTAAAGTATGGTGTCGCAAGCTCATTGACCATTTTTAGATGCCTACATTTTGCTCCTCTTTGAGACAATTTGAGTATAATCTTTGTTTCAAAGAAAAATCAAGAAATATGCCCAAGACGATGACAAGGAATATGTATGCCCCCTCGAGGAATTGGCAGAAGAAAAAAAATATAGAAAAGAGGCCAATTGATCCATAATAATGACAGAAAACCACTTGTTCGAACAGACTAAAAATCAGAGATCGGATACACAAGATACACGTGTTACAAGGCATAAAATACTACAACCAATACAAATTGGGAAGGGTGCACATTCATGTAGGCACTTGGAAAATCTATAAAGGAGATGGGAAAGGTGAAAAGGGGTCATTTTCATTCTCTAACTTGGGAATTTTATGCTCTGGACAAAGGATATTGCAGAAGAATGGTGAACATTTTAGTGGCGGACCACTTCGGGGAATGTGTACGTACCTTTAGATGATTGGACGACGTGAGAGCATCGATAAGTGCCTTGAAAACCCATGTTTCAATTTTGGTCAATTGTGCGTGCTTCTAGGACATTGCGAGACATTTTCTAAGGGGAAAAGGGGACAATTGCGCCAGTGAGGGTGCATCGTGTGCTTGTGTGTGACTTTTATATGCTTGTGTGAATACCACGGGCACATAAAGTCCTGACACAAGCACAATTGTGCAACAGGGTAGGAATTTGATAAGTTACATGCGCATAGAGCTCGCCGATAAAGCTGATAGGAGTCTTAGGAAAGAGGAGGCCTAAATAGGATAGGATAAAACACAAATATGATCAATTGGAACACAAAACAATGAAATTCAAATATCAAGAAGAAACCCTAAAACTGATAGATTGATGCCCCAACATTGATGCAGATTCACTACTATCCTTTGATTAGTCAGGAGAATAGACCAAAGTGCTTTGTAATATGCCACAGACTTAGGACGAGAGATAGAGAACTGCTAGAAGCACTTGGATTATAGTGCATTACCTTCATGTTCGAGATAAGGGTGAACATAGGACTTCTCTCTGCATTAGCAGAGGGGTGGCACTTTGAGACTTCCTCATTCCATCTTTCGACCGACGAGGTGATAGTTACATTAGAGGATGTATAGCACATCCTCCGCATACCGATTCATGGGGAGAGCGTTATATATGACCCAACTGTATAAACCTAAAAAATTATTTGAAGATAATTAATTAAATAAGCAATTATTTAATTAATCCCCCTTCCTAATTCAATTGAATTCATTAGCAATTTCATTAAATCCCTTTCATCTACTTATTAATAAATCTAAGGATGTATTTAATAGGTTCATTTCAATAGTTCCCTTTGATTAATTAATCCAAATTAGTTAATCCTCCCCCCATTTAATTCATTCCTTCTAATCCCCTAATTAATTAAAACAAATCAATTTATGAGTTGTTGAAAGTTAATTAGTGATAGGGAGGTAGGGCAAGGGGGTTGCCCAATAGGCTTGTATTTTTAATAAGTGATAGGTCCTTTGCTAGTTTCAAGGTGTAGTCACCAAAATCAGAGTGCAAAAATCTTATAGGCAACCTAGCAACTCTCCTTGATCCACCTCCCTAAGTCAAACACTCCCTGGTTGCTCAAGGGCTTCAACTCCATTATTTTAGGCTTTGTAGAATAACACCTTAGTCTCTCAATTGGAATTCATTTCCTCTATCCCTGACTTATTCTCTGACTACACAAGGTCTCCTCTTGATGAATTACAAGTTTGTGTCAAGTTCTACCCCCATGGGTGTCTTTGGTCTTCTATGGTTTGGAGTGTAGTAATCCTTCACAAGTGCTACAAACTGACTTATGGAGTCTATCTCACCAAATGTGTTAAATGCATGCAAGATTAACTTGTTTCAACTTGATTTGATGGGTTTTATGCTTTAAAACCTTCCTTTGTGTACTCGATTTGACAAAAAACCGTATTTTAGGCCTAAAACGGGCTATAAGGAATTAGCCCTCTTTTTGGGGTTTTGTGTTCATCCTGCTCCAACGATGGACTTCCAGACAAAAAAAACCTTATATTATGATACCCTTTTGGAAGTTCTTGAGGATTTTCTCAGTCTTAGGGTCCATTAGGCCTCCTCCATGACTGTCCCAAAAATGGGTGCAAAAAGAAGGGTTTGCTAGGGTTTTGATGGCAAGAATCAACTTACAAGCTAGAAACCTTCAATGTGAATCATGACACCTTAGTTCTACCATGCCACATACTAATTAGGCCAAAATAAAGGTTGTTTTACACCTTCAAAGGTTAGAGAACAAGGTTTTACAAAAGATGCTCATAAGGAGTGTGCAACATTTACAACTTTTCCCTTTCTTGCTTTCCACAAACACATCAATGCATGAGTACCAATTACATTCAAAACATGTAAACATGTCTAACATTAGTGACAAAGGAGAACCACATTAGCCCTACACAAAAAGGCATTAGGCAATTACAAACCAATGAATCATTCACTGTCAAAACTTGTTATCACTGCACTTTGCCTCTTTCATTGCATTTTCACTTTAACCTGCATTTACCACTGTCAAAACTCTTTTTCAAATGTCTGTCTAGTGCTTTTGGTCAATACTTTGTCTTTGAATGTTTTTTGACCTTCATACCTGCTATTTGGAAGAGGAAGATTGCATAAACAACTCAACTAAAATGCAAAAATCAATCATAATTGACTGTTACAGCCAGTTGGGCATTGCAACTTTGCCTAAAGGATCATTGACTGATCTTGGAAATCTCAAAACCCATGGGCAGGGTCAAAGACCACTCCTTGTTCTTGTTTGCAAACAAATAAAAGGAGATACAAGTTTTTATAAACATCAATATATGGTGGAGAGTAAGCAAATGAGTGGAAACCAACACCAAAATAGTGACTCACTGTTTTTTTCACAATTTTCACAAACTGAAAAATGCAACCATCCTTATCATGGCTTAGAAAGCCTCTTTTCTTTCACATACAACTTGAACATCAAGACAGGTCTGTCCACCTGATGAATGCATTTGCTATAGAAGAGCAAAGCATCAAACTTCTTCAAAAGACCCTAGCCAAATAGCACACTTGCCTAGGGCTCCATGGCCACAAAACTTCTTGCACCTGCATTTTTGAAATAAAAACATGTATTTACATATCTTACAAGTTGACCAACTGGTTCTTGGGAAGCCATGAACATTTAGGGCTTCAAGAAGCCAAGTTGTTCAAGCATCCTTGCCAAATTCCTAGACAAGGCAGTGAAACTATCAAAACCAATTAATTTTGCTTAGAACTCAAAACTTAATAAAATTTGATGCAACAAAAGGGAAAAGTTTCAGGAAGCGTAAGAGAACTTGAAAATGTAAGAACAGTAGGGCCAAGTACAGCAGGTGTATGGACTGCTGCTCACATGGAGTTAAAACTTACAGAAAAACAAGGTAAAAACTAGTGCAAACTTTCAAATGCTTGATATCTCCACAAAATCAACCCTTACAATGGTTAAAGAGGGAGAATAAATACCTCTACAAGTTAGTTATCCTCTTGTACGTATAGGTACATGTCCAAGAGCACTCAAATTTGACATTTTCATGTCTAAAATGACAACTTTTAATGCCTAGATGATGCAAGGTTGATCTCAAAGACTACCAATCACCTAAGAACACTACTCACACCTAAAAACCAAGCACAAAGCATGTCTAAAAACTTTTCAAAACAAAAACACATTGAAAACTCACTTTTCCCAACATTTTGCCAGGCAACTCCAAACTGGCAACTTTGAGCAAAAAGATGAAAACAAGAAACAAGACCACACAATGAGTTCAAAACTCATCCAAACAACTTGGAACAACTCAAAAACATCTTAGATGAACTTTCCAACTCAAGACTAATAAAAATCAAACCTGCTATCAAACCTGTGATGAAATGAAGCTAGGTGCTCCTGCACCATACTCCCCCGGTGACAAAGAAGTCATGTGACTCCTTTGGGCAGAAAAGAGAGAGGAATACCAACCTTGTGGTAGTCACTTTAAGGTATCCAAGTGGCTTCAGAGGCTGGTTGATCCTTCCACTTGATCAAATGTTCAAAGTAGTCATGTTGTCTAGTCTTCTTGATGATTTTGGAATCAAGTACCTTTTCAGGAATGGGAAAAGAAGAAGAGGGGAGAGATAGATCAGAAAGGGAATGTGAAATGTCTAAAGCTCTCTGAGTCTCTTCTAGAGGCTGCCCCTTGAAAGGTACCAAATCTGCAACATTAAAGATAGGAGACAAGGAAACATCAGCAGGTAAATCAATCTTATAAGCATTAGGACCATACTTAGCCAAAATCCTACAAGGCCCTATTCTTCTCATCTGTAATTTGGTAGGAACTCCCTTTTGCAATTTGGACTTGTTGAGATGCACCATCACAAAATCTCCAACTAAGAATTGGACATCCCTCTTTGAAGCATCCACCCTTGCCTTGACTCTTGTTGTGGTGTCCTGCAAAGACTGCTTAACCTGTTCATGGATCTCTTTCAGAGACTATGCCATATCCTCTGCTGTCCCACTAACATGTTGCAAGTTAGTCACATCATGTAACTCAAAAACACCTTTTGGATGCATACCATAAACAATCTGAAATGGACTCTTACCAGTGGATCTGTTTACACTATCATTATAGGCAAATTCTGCTTGTGGAATGAGTTGATCCCAGCTTTGTCCATACTCCTTGGTGAGACATCTGAGTAGATTACCCAATGTTCTATTCACCACTTCTATTTGGCCATCTATCTATGGATGATAAGCTAATCCAAAAGACAAGTTAGTACCCAATTTCTTCCACAAAGTCTTCCAAAAATGACCCAAAAACTTAACATCTCTATCTGACACAATGCTAGATGGTAAACCATGTATCCTGACAACTTCTTTAAAGAAAAGGAAAGCAATATGACTAGCATCATTAGTAGTTTTGCAAGGTATCAAGTGAGCCATTTTTCTAAATCTATCAACAACCACAAAAATACTGTCATACCCTACTTTTGTCTTTGGTAAACCTACAACAAAATCCATGCTGATGCACTCCCATGGCCTAGAAGGAATGGGAAGTGGCTGATATAAACCAGCATTAGTGCTATTACCTTTGGCCTTCTGACATACCATACACTGCTCAATGTACCTTCTGACATCTCTCTGCATCTTAGGCCAGTAATAGAAGCGTTGAACCAACTCTAAGGTCTTATTGAGACCAAAATGGCCACTCAAACACCCATTGTGTTTCTCTTGGATAAGGTTTTCTCTCATGGAACCTTTAGGAACACACAGTTGTCCTCCCCTGAATAACAAACCATTCTGCAATCTATAGTCAGCATACTCACTATAAAAATTATTCTCAAAAGTGTGACAAACTTTATAAGCAGCAGCAAAATCATCATCATTAGGATACAAATCTTGAAAGCAATCAATACCAATACTCTTAACTTGAATCTTTTGAATAGTCAACAATCTCCTACTCAAAGCATCAGCTACTTTGTTACTTTGGCCTTTCTTGTGCTTAAGAGTAAAGGTATATGCTTGTAGGTATTCTACCCATTTCACATGCCTATGGTTGAGTTTATCCTGAGAATTCAAAAAATTGATTGCCTGGTTGTCTATATACACAACAAACTCTTTAGGAAGCAAGTAATGCCTCCACTTCCTGAGTGCCTGCACCAATGCATATAACTCCAAATCATAGGATGAGTACTTTTTCTTTGCATCATTCAATTTCTCACTAAAGAAAGCAACTGGTCTATTATCCTGACTCAAGACTGCACCTACTACAAGATGACTGGCATCACATTCTATAGTAAAGAGCTTATCAAAACTGGGAAGGATTAACACTGGCTGTGTAGCAACTCTAGTTTTGAGTAACTCAAACCCCTTATTGGCTGCTTCTATCCATTGAAACTTAACCTTATGACCACCCTTTATTGTATCTAACATGGGTGCATAAATCTTGTTGAACACTCTGATAAACTTTCTGTAAAACTGGGCTAGACCATGAAAACTCCTAACTTCACTGGCTGATTATGGGGTTGGCCAACTTGTTATGGCTGCAACTTTAGATTGATCCATCTTAAGATCTCCACTAGACACAACAAAACCAAGATAGACTAGCTCTTGCTTCATAAAATCACATTTCTCAAGATTTATGGTTAACTGCTCATCAGATAATCTTTGCAAAACAATGGCTAAGTGTTTCAAATGCTCCTCTTTAGTCTTACTAAAAATGAGAATATCATCTAAGTAGACTACCACAAACTTACCAAGAAAATCCTACAATACTTCATTCATTAACCTCATAAAGGTACTCGAAGCATTAGAGAGTCCAAAAGGCATAACCAACCATTCATAAAGACCCTCATTTGTTTTAAAAGCAGTTTTCCACTCATCACCCTCTTTTATTCTTATCTGATGGTAACCACTCTTTAAGTCTATTTTTGTGAAATACTTTGGACCCCCTAAACAATCCATCAAATCTTCTATCCTGGGAATAGGGAATCCATACCTTATTGTGATTTTGTTTATGGCTCTGAAATTTGTGCATAGTCTCCATGTTCCCCCTTTCTTAGGTGCTACACTGTAGGCACGGCACAAGGACTTATACTCTTTCGTATTAATCCTTGATCCAACAACTCTTAAATCTGCCTAGCTACCTCTTTGTTCTATTCAGGAGTCATCTTATAGGCTACTTTGTTTGGCAAAGAAGCTCCTGGTATAAATTCAATCTAATGACTAATGGCTCTAGGAGGAGGTAATGTTGTTGGTTGTCCATCACTGATGATGTCCTTAAAGTTATCAAGAATTTGCTGCACTTCTTGTGGGATCTCAACTTGTTTTTCTTTCTTCTCCTCCTTAGGTTTCACTACAAGTGCATAACCAATCCCATCTCCCTCTTTCATGGTTTGGATGAACTCTTTTTCATTGACTAATAACACTTTGGGTGCATGTGGTTTTCTATTCTCTATCTCTTCACTAAGGAACTGTATTTTGTAGACAATGTCATTCTTTTGAAAGGAATATGTGTTTTTTTCACCATCATGGTGTGCCTTTCTATCAATTTGCCAAGCTCTACCCAATAGTAGATGGCAAGCATCCATAGGAAGGATGTCACATAGTATCCTATCCTTATATTCACCTATGTTGAAGTCTATCCATGCTTGTTCATTAACTAGGACATGTTGTCCCTTGTTTAACCAGGTTACCTTGTAGGGTTCACTGTGCCTCATTCTAGGTAGGTTCAATTTGCTAACTGCCTCCTCTAAGATAATGTTATCTGTGGAACCTGAATCTATAACCACCTTACGTACCTTGCCCAAGATTTTGCACTTGATCCTGAACAATGCTCTTATCTAAGACACTTCACACTTGTGAGGTTCTTGCATCAATACTCTTCTCATCATTAGACTCTCACAATCTTCGGGTGCTAGGTTCATTGTTGGAGTTCTTGTACTACTTCCTTCCTCCTAAACATAGTTCACTCTCTCTTCACCTCCATGGGAAGAACTAGGCTTTTCTGGACACCTATAAGAAGGATGACCCAATTTCTGACAGTTATAGCATTTCATGGTGGAGAAGTAAGACCCTCTACCTAGTCCACTAGATCTACCCCTTCCTGGGTTGCTTGATCCCCTACCCCTATAGTTGGGCTTGCTCTGAGAATCCCCACTTTGCTCTATAAGTTTGGATTCTCCCTGGGACCTTTGATCTATGTGTCTTCCCCCAAAACTGCCTCTATGGCCTCTACCATCTCTACCTCTTCCTCTACCTCTATTATGTTGCTCTTGCTTCTTCCTACTCCTTTCCTCTACCTTAAGTGCAAGTTGATAGCACTTTTGGACTGTTGTAGGACACAACAAACTTAACTCTTCCTGGATGTTCCATCTCAAGCCATTGAGATACCTAGCAACCTTGACATTTTCATCCTCTTGGATCTTTGACCTAAGGCATAGCTTCTGAAACTCCTCAGTGTAGCTACTGACATCTAACTCTTTTTGCCTAAGGTTTTGCCTTTTCCTATGAAGTTGTATTTCATAGTCCTCAGGAATGTAAGTCTCTCTGATCTTAGACAACATTCCCTTCCAAGTTGCTATGGGATTTTTGCCCTCTTTCTCACGTTCATCCTAAATGAACTTCCACCATGTTAAGGAAGTTTCTCTCAACCTGGACTTAGCCACCTTCACTTTCTAGGCCTCTATCACACCATCACATTCAAAATGGTTCTCAAGACCCTCAATCCACTCCATGACCACTTCTGGGTCCATTTTACCACTGAATAGTGGGACTCCTTCTAGTGTTCTCCCACTCATAGCCTTCAAGGCTTTCAAAAAGGGTTCATTCTCTATCATAGGGTCTGGTAGAGGGATTTCATCCTCTATAGCTAATAGCTTACCCCTATCTTCTGTTCCATCTATCTTATTGTTGGCTTCATCTACCTTCACTTCTACTTCTCCCAATTTCTGCTCTAGGAGGTCTAGCTTCTCTCTGAGTAACCTATTTTCTTGTTCCTGATCTTCCATTTTCTTGGCTAACTCTACATTTGTCACCATGGTTGCCAAATTGCTACTTCTTCCCAAGTGTAACTGGGCTCTGATACCACTATGATAGGGAGGTAGGGCAAGGGGGTTGCCCAATAGGCTTGTATTTTTACTAAGTGATAGGTCCTTTGCTAGTTTCAAGGTGTAGTCACCAAAATCAGAGTGCAAAAATCTTATAGGCAACCTAGCAACTCTCCTTAATCCACCTCCCTAAGTCAAACACTCCCTGGTTGCTCAAGGGCTTCAACTCCATTGTTTTAGGCTTTGTAGTATAACACCATACTCTCTCAATTGGAATTCATTTCCTCTATCCCTGACCTATTCTCTGACTGCACAAGGTCTCCTCTTGATGAATTACAAGTTTGTGTCAAGTTCTACCCCCATGGGTGTCTTTGGTCTTCTATGGTTTGGAGTGTAGTAATCCTTCACAAGTGCTACAAACTGACTTATGGAGTCTATCTCACCAAATGTGTTAAATGCATGCAAGATTAACTTGTTTCAACTTGATTTGATGGGTTTTATGCTTTAAAACCTTCCTTTGTGTACTCGATTTGACAAAAAACCGTATTTTAGGCCTAAAACGGGCTACAAGGAATTAGCCCTCTTTTTGGGGTTTTGTGCTCATCCTGCTCCAACGATGGACTTCCAGACAAAAAAAACCTTATATTATGATACCCTTTTGGAAGTTCTTGAGGATTTTCTCAGTCTTAGGGTCCATTAGGCCTCCTCCATGACTGTCCCAAAAATGGGTGCAAAAAGAAGGGTTTGCTAGGGTTTTGATGGCAAGAATCAACTTACAAGCTAGAAACCTTCAATGTGAATCATGACACCTTAGTTCTACCATGCCACATACTAATTAGGCCAAAATAAAGGTTGTTTTACACCTTCAAAGGTTAGAGAACAAGGTTTTACAAAAGATGCTCATAAGGAGTGTGCAACATTTACAACTTTTCCCTTTCTTGCTTTCCACAAACACCTCAATGCATGAGTACCAATTACATTCAAAACATGTAAACATGTCTAACATTAGTGACAAAGGAGAACCACATTAGCCCTACACAAAAAGGCATTAGGCAATTACAAACCAATGAATCATTCACTGTCAAAACTTGTTATCACTGCACTTTGCCTCTTTCATTGCATTTTCACTTTAACCTGCATTTACCACTGTCAAAACTCTTTTTCAAAGGTCTTTCTAGTGCTTTTGGTCAATACTCTATCTTTGAATGTTTTTTGACCTTCATACCTGCTATTTGGAAGAGGAAGATTGCATAAGCAACTCAACTAAAATGCAAAAATCAGTCATAATTGACTGTTACAGCCAGTTGGGCGTTACAACTTTGCCTAAAGGATCATTGACTGATCTTGGAAATCTCAAAACCCATGGGCAGGGTCAAAGACCACTCCTTGTTCTTGTTTGCAAACAAATAAAACGAGATACAAGTTTTTACAAACATCAATATATGGTGGAGAGTAAGCAAATGAGTGGAAACCAACACCAAAACAGTGACTCGCTGTTTTTTTCACAATTTTCACAAACTGAAAAATGCAACCATCCTTATCATGGCTTAGAAAGCCTCTTTTATTTCACATACAACTTGAACATCAAGATAGGTCTATCCACCTGATGAATGCATTTTCTATAGAAGAGCAAAGCATCAAACTTCTTCAAAAGACCCTAGCCAAATAGCACACTTGCCTAGGGCTCCATGGCCACAAAACTTCTTGCACCTGGATTTTTGAAATAAAAACATGTATTTACATATCTTACAAGTTGACCAACTGGTTCTTGGGAAGCCATGAACATTTAGGGCTTCAAGAAGCCAAGTTGGTCAAGCATCCTTGCCAAATTCCTAGACAAGGCAGTGAAACTGTCAAAACCAATTAATTTTGCTTAGAACTCAAAACTTAATGAAATTTGATGCCACCAAAGGGAAAAGCTTTAGGAAGCATAAGATAACTTGAAAATGTAAGAATAGTATGGCCAAGTACAGCAGGTATATGGACTGCTGCTCACATGGAGTTAAAACTTAGAGAAAAACAAGGTAAAAACTAGTGCAAACTTTCAAATGTTTGATATCTCCACAAAATCAACCCTTACAATGGTTAAAGAAGGAGAATAAATACCTCTACAAGTCAGTTATCCTCCTATACGAATAGGTACATGTCCAAGAGCACTCAAATTTGACATTTTCATGTCTGAAATGACAACTTTTAATACCTAGATGATGCAAGGTTGATCTCAAAGACTACCAATCACCTAAGAACACTACTCACACCTAAAAACCAAGCACAAAGCATGTCTAAAAACTTTTCAAAACAAAAACACATTGAAAACTCACTTTTCCCAACATTTTGCTAGGCAACTCCAAACTACCAACTTTGAGCAAAAAGATGAAAACAGGAAACAAGACCACACAATGAGTTCAAAACTCATCCAAACAACTTGGAACAACTCAAAAACATCTTAGACAAACTTTCCAACTCAAGACTAATAAAAATCAAACCTGCTATCAAACCTGTGACGAAATGAAGCTAGGTGCTCCTGCACCAATTAGTCTTTTCCTATTATTTGAATTTTTTAATTCAAATTACCCACATGCCTCCTAACTTCTAACCAACTAACCTAAACACCCTCTAACCTAACCTTGGGTTTAACTAACCCTATCCTATCTTGCACATCTTAACCTCCTATGGGTTGGATATGCTCTCTTTGAGACACATGGCACTTTGGCCACATGTCTCCTCTCTTGAAAACTTGCCCTCTTATGAACAAGGCTCCTTGACACTTGTCACCACAAAGATGACAAGTGTTCCTCCCTCCAACCTCCTCCAATTTGACCCTTGATATCTTCAGACTCAATCTTGACCGTTGATTCCTTTCACCTCACCCCTGGCCCTGGAAATCCTATAAATATCCCCCATTTTGGAGCACAAAGGATCAAAAATAGTGAAAAGTAGAAAATTCAAATTACCCACACGCCTCCTAACTTCTAACCACGTAACCTAACCACCCTCTAACCTAACCCATTCCACCAAACCCTAGGTTTAACTAACCCTATCTTATCTTGCACATCCTAACATCCTATGGGTTGGTTATCCTCTCTTTGATACACATGGCACTTTGGCCACATGTCTCCTCTCTTGGACACTTGCCCTCTTATGAGAAAGTCTCCTTGATACTTGTCACCACAGAGATGAAAAGTGTCCCTCCTTCCAACCTCTTCTCCAACTTCCTCAATCTTGACCCTTGATATCTTCAGACTCAATCTTGATTATTGATTACTGCCACCTCACCCCTGGCCTTGGAAATCCTATAAATATCCCCCATTTTGGAGCACAAAGGATCCCATCTCATATCATTTTAGGCATTGTTACTATAGGCATATCCCTTCTAGCATATCATTTAAGTATTGTTATTATAGGCAATTGCATCTTAGATCTAGTTTAATTTGATCATTTTCTAGCATAATTGTTGAATCATGTAGCTTAATCATGCATATCATTAGCTTAATTAGTCTATTGGATCAATCTAGCATAATCAATCTCATCTAGCTTGCATTTCATTATCATTTTGAATCCTCTGTCTAGGTGTAGTCAAGTCACTAGGATTGCTTATCCAGATCTGAGAAAAAATCCACACTCGCATCTCTTAGGAGGCGATAGGTCGCTTTGTCATGGTTTATCTTTCGTTTGATTTTAATTTTCTAACCATGCTTGTAATGATCTATTGAGTGTTTATGTTGCAGTTGTAGGTACCTTACTTCACACACACGACATTTTGGTACCCACTGTGGGGCCAAAAATCTAATTTCTTGGCCTCTCTCATCATCAAATCTTCAATCTCACGGGTTTTTGGTCAGGCCTATTTCAGAATCTTGTACGAGTACCTTTACGATACCATACACATTTATTTGTGCACTTGTACCGGTATGTGAGAATACTCGTACAAGTTTCTACTTCTATGTTTTCAAAATAGATTGCATTTTAGGGTTTTTATGCTTCAATTTGGCTATTATTAATGCTAACCCTGGTCTGTTTGTGAGTTTTCTAGAAGCCTAACTGGTTTTTTCAGGACGATTGTTGAAGATTACGCTTGTCAAAGCTTCATTTCATCAAAACAACATGACTACTAACTCATCTATTTTGCAGGTTGCCTAAGGAAAACCAACAAGACTTTGTGTATTCTTAAGTTTTCTAGGCACACTTATTTTGCTAATGGTAAATGAACATCTTGTTTTATATGCTTGAGAAGTTGTCTAAAAGGTAGGAGAGTATGCTCTTGTCCATTTAGACAATCAGAAATCCCAACCCTTGAAGTGCTTCTATGTTTGATATTTGATTACCTTTAGTGGGCCTGTCACAGTGGGAAAAAGTAATCACCTTGTGAGAATGACCCAAGTGGGTACGGCTAGACCTAAGCTTTCTGACTCACTCTAAAAATAGGCCTCTCGGGACTAAAGTCTCAGAGGATGGGATTATTTGAGTTTTCTCTTTTGAGATCTCTCATATCGTACATTTAGTAGGGCCTCGCGGTCTTAATCATGCTTGCGTGACTACTTCTTGTTTTAGTACCTTGTTGGGTTATAGGCCTCAATCGCGCTTGCGGGACTGCAAGGGGTAATTTCAAATGGAAACCCTTACTACTAACCCTAAGATAGAAGCTACCTGATTCACCTCTGAAAGGGGGATAATCTTTGTGCAAGAGAGATAGTAACTCTCCCAAGACACTTGCCATATCGTGCCCCCATTAGCATTTGGAGTTGAATAATACGGTGTTGAGAATCCATTGCGTGAGACTCAATGGCCATATTCTGATTAGCTATTGGGTGTGTACCTAAGTTTTCAAGAAAAGGTTTTCTCTCTCAGCCAACTTCCTTAGGATTTAGCATGTTGTGTTTGAGGTCACTTACCATATCACGTGTTTGTTGTGTTTTCATCCCTGAAATAGAAAATCAGACATCTAAAACTGGAAAATAAAATCAAAACATCAAACTTCATTGATCAAAAATCTATCCAAATAAAAAAAAATGTCTTTGTTCTGTCCTCAGTCGTACGAGATTTCTAGTTTGTCGTACAGGAAATCTAGTTTATTGTCTAGTTTTGTGGTAATTCTCGTACGAGTCAGTTTAGTAAAAGCTTTTTTGTAATCTTTTGTCATGTGGTTTTGTGATAAGTGTCGTATGAGTTTAGGCCTTTGTCGTGCAAGATTTCTAGTTTATCGTATGTTTCTGTCTAAATTGTCGTTTGGGATTGTCTAAACTATCGTACGATTTTTTGTCTCTGTCAGTCCAGAGCTATCTTCTTGCATGTCTTTTTCATATTTGCCATGTTTGCTTGGTCAATTTATAGTGAGCATAAACACCTAATATCTATCATTTTGTGCTTAGATTGTTTTCTTGGTTTGCTTGGTCAAGTAATCTTCTATCAAATCGGATTCTAGAACTAGACACCTCAAGATTTTCAAGTATTCATCTTCAACAAGTTCAAGATCTAAACATCTCAAAGTGCATTATCACCCTCTTTGATAAACTGATCACTCAAAACATAGTTTCTCATCAGGATCTATCATCCTCTATAACGAAACTACAATGTTTGGTCAAGATAACCTTGTCCCACATCGTAGGATATATCATTCCTATTGAACTTGGTTTTATCAAAATCATCATCATTGCACTCCAAAAAAAACCGAAGATCAAAAAACTTGCAAACATTCAAATATTTCAATTATCTTTTTGTGTCATATCACTCTATCATATCTATGTTTATAGTTGGTCATTTATCAAAACACCTTCTAGACGATCAAATCCTTGCACAATATTCAACACACGTGTATGCTCGTTTTAACTAGAGCGCAGAGACGAAAGATTGCAGAAACGAAAATCAAAATATTTAAAATAACTGAAGATTATAAGAATATGAAACACAAAATGAAATACAAGTTGAAGAGGAAATAATAGAACAACATCTTGGAGAAATCAAACAAGATCCTAAATTCGATAAATTTATGGAGAAAATATTGGAGGGAGAAAAAGAAAAATACTTCCTAATGTTAGCAAAATCTGGTGCTACACTCCCCCAAGATTTTGATGTGAGCAAATTAGGACAAAAGAGAAGTGACCCTTTTCATGATAACAAACATCATGAGGATATTTTTGGTCACAAAAAGGATGACAGATCAATTCCTGATAACACAAGAACTAATGAGAAAACTTCCATTCCCAAAAGGGATGATGTAGAAACTCTCAACAAAGCTAAATCTAATGAGGACACAAGAAAGAGTCAAGATGATACAAGAAGAGATCAAGATCATAATAGAATGCAAACTCATGGTTATACAAGAACAAATCATGTTGATAATCCTATCACACCTCTTACACAACAAATATAAACGTTGCAAACATAGATTCAAGATATGCAAAGAGGAACTGTTAGAAGATAATCACTTCAAGAATTATGTCCTTACCTATTTGACACAAATCTAAACATGATACCATTTCCTATAGGTTGTGAAACTCCTCGATACGATGAATATAATGGAAGCACTGATCCCCAAGATCATATACGAGAATTTTGCACGATGAGTATGGAGTTTGCACATGAGGATACAAACCTGATGAGATTATTTCCAAAGAGCTTAAGTGGACTAGCTATGGAATGGTTCTCCAAACTTCCACCTGGAATTAGATCATTCGCTGAATTGGTGGATAAGTTTATTTCATAATACTCTTACAACATCAACATGAGGTCACAATGCTAGACCTATGTAATACTAAACAAAAGAATGGAAAACCTTTCATGACATTTCTACAGAGATGGAGATGATTAGCTTCATGATATCCTCTAACGGTGCCAAAATATGAGAAAATAGACATATTCATCAACAACCTAAATGGACAGATGAGCTATCATCTAAAAATGCAATGCCATCAAAATTTTGAAAAGATGATTGATAATGGAATCAGAATGGAAGAAGTTATGGTAAAGAAGGGTGAGTTGAAGCTATACAAAGAAGGTCCTCTTAACAAAAATAACAATGATAAGCCTAAATTTTGGAATAGAAATCAAAATATCATCAATAATGGAATAGTGGATAACAACCATGTAAAACCAAAACAACCGGTTTTCAATTTATCCAGTCACTCAGCAGCAGCTCACCAAAACAACAATCACCAAAAATCAACTTTCAACAATTTCTTTCGAAGGAAATTTACAAACATTGGTGAACCACTTGGGTCAGCACTAAAGACTCTTCTCGCAAACAAATTGACTACTTTCCTAGAAGGAAGAAACTATGAACCTCAAGTGAAACCCTCTTGGTTGAATGACAACCATTATTGTGATTTTCATCGAAACAAGGGACACCACACGGTTTATTGTCAGAGGTTGAAACATGTCATCCAAGATTTGATTGATAATGGAGTGATAATTATGGATGGACATACAAAAAATGAATCTCATACAACTTTCAAAACTCTGCTTCCAAACTATGAGAAGGGTGAATCATCGGCAGCACATAATGGTAAGGGTAAAGAAAAGGTGAATTATGCTCATACATATGATAATGCGGTAAATGTGATTGTAATTAAAGAAAAACAACATCAAGAACCTGCTCATGCTATCAGAAGAATCAAAGCTAAAGTTGTTTTACTGGGTCCTACCACTAACAGGTCATCTACTGCAAAACAATATAGTCTAGTGGATCAATTACAGAAAACTCTCGCGCAGATATCCATCTTAGAACTTTTAAAGCTTTCACCTGCATACAAAGAAATTCTTGAAAGAGCATTAGTAGATACAATAGTGTCTAAAGATCTTGATATAGATCAATTCCAAACCATGGTGGGACATCTCACAACCCCTCACTGCTTATCATTCACCAAAGAAGACAACATGTCCTTGCAACATCCCCATAACACTCCTTTGCATATTGAAGTCCTCATTCACAAGATGCACGTTAAACATGTCCTAATAGATGGGGAAGTTGGCTTAAAAATTTTCCCATTAAGTCTTGTCCATGCTCTAGGTTATTCAGAAGATGCAGTTGATCCTCGAAAAAATATCACCATCAAAGCGTATGATGAAGAAGAGTGTTCCTCTAAAGGAATTGTCATATTACCCATCGGAGTGGGACCTTTGCAGAAAGACACAACATGCCAAGTTCTAGACTTGGACTTATTATACAACATACTCTTGGGAAGACCCTGGATACATGACATACAAGTTGTTCCATCAATATATCATCAGTGCCTAAATTTTTCCTACAATGGGTAGGAAATCACGATCTCAGCAAATTCAAATCCATTTCAGTACTGTAGTAATCTAAAACTAGCTCAAGAGTCATTGTTCCTCATAATAGGGAGGCATCATCTTCAAACACACAATCCAAAGAAAAATCATTTGCCTCAATTTTGTCAAGTATCGAAAAACAAACGCAGCTCAAAGATCGAGGGAATAGAGAATATTCGCTATCACAACTACCACTTTCTCCTAAATCCTATGAAAAACCATCTAACTCTAAACAACAACCAATTGTGAAACATCTTCCAATATTTGATGGAGCATTTCTTAGTGTTGGGACATTATCAGAGGAAACAAAAAACAAAGATGTGCTATAATGGCTATACAAGGATGAAGTCTAACAAAAGATCAACAATGTCAGAATACCCACTGAAAAATATGGAAAAGGAATTAGCATTCTTTAAAAAATGGGATACACTGGAATAGGTCATGTAGGAAAAAGAAAAGAAGGTATCTCGAAACCTATCCAACCTCATACTCAACAGGCTACAGACAAATCAGACTTAGGGTATGGACAAGTTACTCTACCAGAAGACACGTCTTCTAGCCAACAACAAGAGGAATATGAAAACAGACAAGAAAAACTTGCAATTGAAAGGGAAGAAACAGCTGCCAAGCAACGAGAACAAACAAACATGAAATGGCAAAAAAAAGAAATCTTCTGATCAACAAGAAAAACAAATTAAAGTCACCTCCCAAGAAACATTAACTCTCAATCAAAACAAGCAAGAACCTAGTACAAATCAAGGAGATTTGATAGCAAGGTTGACAAAACTCAATCTAAGTCCAAAAGAAGTTGAATATGAAAGAAGAAAAGATATAGCAAGAAAAATAGAAGAAAAAAATCAAACACTATATGAACAAATCTGTAGATTGCAAGCTGCAAGTGAGAAAGATTCTAATGAATGGGAATGGGATTCCTATCATTTTGAAGAATTAGCTGAAGAAAATTGCTTTGAAGAATATGTAGGAGTCGATGTAGTTGACATGTATGCAGAACAAACGTTAGGAACTTGATGAATAATGATGAACAGTAAATACCCAACAGATACTGAGAGGGGGGGTGAATCAGTATAGACAAAAACTTCTTTAACAACTTAAACTACAAAGACTGCACTAACTGGTAAACATCATCACCGATCTAAATCAAGGCAATACCGGTAAAACACAGTATGACTGTGAAAGACATAAATCGGTAACACTTAGATGATCACAAAATTTAATATAAACCAGTAACACTTAGATCTCATTTCCACTTCACCCATATGCTTAAAACCTAATATCTCATTTCCACTTCACCCATATGCTTAAACAAGTAATACATCAGAAATATAATGACCACTGGATCAACTTGTGTTACCACTTAACAGAAAACACTAAAACATCACATGAAAAAGCATCACACATAACACACTGATTTTTCACATGGAAACGCAACTGGGAAAAACCACGGTGGGGATGAATACCCACAAGTTGTTCTTGAACTCTTCTGAAGTTCGCGTTGTTAGGAGCCTAGTCCGGTTAAAGACTTTACAATAGGTTCTGCTAGGAACCGATCCTGTTAGGGATCACCCGGTTAAGGGATGGCTAAATACCCGATTAAAGGTTAAAACCCTATTAAAGGTTACCTCGCAAGAGGATTTGAAGAACTCAATGATTTTGAGTCACCTTGTTAAAGGATTTACAAAAAGCCTATTAAAGCTACCCGATAAAGGGATTTTCCAACTGCTGAAATGGTTAGAAGTCAACAGGTAATACACTGATTTGATAACAGCACTTAATGCCAAGCCAGATCCACTTCAGTTCCTTTACATCTGCAATTACACTCTGTGGGTATCTACTCACTTCTCTGGTCTAGCAAGAATCACTTCACATACAATCATTTGCCAACAACTTCAAATGAAAACCATCATCGACCTTATAGACAACAATTAGGTCGGTAGCCAAAACCTAAAACCCTAAGCATCTAGGTTAACAATACAGTCGGTTCAATCCTGACCATTTAATCACATTACATAGGGTAAAATGATCTTGAACAAATCTCAAGACGTTCTCCATCATTCGTTCTTCATCGCTTCTCGAAGCTGATAACCCATCACGCGCTCTCCACCGTTTCCATCATCGACCTTATAGACAACAATTAGGTCGGTAGCCAAAACCTAAAACCCTAAGCATCTAGGTTAACAATACAGTCGGTTCAATCCTGACCATTTAATCACATTACATAGGGTAAAATGATCTTGAACAAATCTCAAGACGTTCTCCATCATTCGTTCTTCATCGCTTCTCGAAGCTGATAACCCATCACGTGCTCTCCACCGTTTACTAGGATTTTGCACATTCCCGAGGTAGATAGAATCAATCTTCTTCATGCAAGATCCTCAAGGAGATTCTTCATGTGCACAAGGCTAAAGTGGCAACATGATCTGAGCTTCATTTTAATGCTAACTCATCACAGGATATCGTCAGTCGAATCACATAGTCTTGGAATGTATCAACCAGAAACCCTGAAGCTGAGACTACCAACCAGTAGTCATATCAAATGAAACCCCAATACAAACTTTGCATATACCAGTTCACGTTCCAACATACCAGTTCACTTTTGTATATACCAGTTCATACCATCATACCAATTCACTTCATACCATCATATCGGTTCACTTGCCAGTTTGCTTACTTCAATATATTGGTTCATACTTCAACATATTGACATCAATGACAACATACATCATCATGTCATCAAACTCTATACATATGCCAACAATCTCCCCCTTTGGCATTGATGGCAATACACAAAGATATCTCAACATCTTCTTCCACATTATATGTCTTCAATACTGCAGATATCTTCTCTGCTTCACATCTTCTCCCCCTTTGACAATAATGCCAAAGTGGAGGCACAAACATCCATGATCTACTATGTTGCTCCCCCTAAGGAGTAGCATCCTTCAACACATCAATCTTGAAAAGATTTGACAATGCAATACCTGATTGATGTTGAGAACATACCTTTAGTTCACCTCCTGAAGGGGCAGCACCCCTAATTCACCTCTTAAATAGGTAAATGTAGCCTTTGGTAGAGGCTTGGTGAAAATATCTGCTAACTTCTCTTTACTAGAAACATGTTCCAATACAACCTCTTTGTTTTGAACTTTCTCCCTCAATAAATGATACTTGACCTCAAAGTGCTTGGTTCTAGCATGCAATACCGGATTCTTGGAAATATTATTTGCACTGGTGTTAACACAAAATATACTCACTGGTTCAGATATAGGGACTTCGAAACCATTTAATACATGCTTCATCCAAATTGTCTGAGTACAGTTCATAAATGTTGCTACATATTCTACTTCTGTTGTCGACTAAGAGATACAACTCTGCTTCTTACTCATCCATGAGACTAGTCTATCACCGAGAGAATGCACCACCGGTTGTGCTCTTCCGGTTGTCCACATTACCAACCCAATCGGCATCGATAAATACTTTGAGATTGAAATTATTACTGTATGGATACCACAATCCATAATCTATAGTTCCCTTTAGATATCTAAGAATCCGCTTGACTGCTACCAAGTGGGATTCTCTTGGACTTTTCTGGAAACATGTAGCAATGCCCACTGCATGTGCAACGTCTGATCTGATGTGTACTACATAGTGCAACTTACCAATCATTGACCGGTATTCCTTCTCATTTACCAACGCTGAGTCATCTTCTTTTGACAATTTACAATCGGTCATCATCAGTGTACCAACCGGTTTTCTATCTTCCATGCCAAAGGTCTTCAATACCTCTTTGACATACCTGGACTGAGTGATAAAGATACCATCTTTCATTTGTTGAATCTGTAGTCCAATGAAGAACTTAATCTCTCTGATTAGTGACATCTCAAATTCCTTCTTCATCTCATCTACAAACGCATGGCTCATCTTATCATTTCCACCAAAAATTACGTCATCAACAAACACTTCACAAATCAGAATTTGATCTCCTTCTGACTTGAGATAGATATTGCTATCTTCACTCAGCTTGTTTCTAAAAACCCATTTGGTGCCAATAACATTTTTATGCTCAAGTTTGGGTACCAAAGACCATGTACCATTATTTTCTATCTGGTCAAGTTCCTCTTCCATAGCCTTAATCTAGTCTTCATCTTTGTGTGCCTCTTTAAATGTTTTGGGCTCAAATTCAGAAATCATGCAAGATTTTTCTCTGACCTTTCTTCTTGTAAGAATTACTGCATCCTTATCTCCTATGATCTTCTTTGGATCATGATGCAATTTTACATACCTAGGAATGAGCTTGGTTGTTTCTTCTTGCTTTTCCTCTTCATCCTCATCTTCATCTTCATCTACATCAGCATTTACTAGTGTAGGAGCACTGTTACTTGTACTTGGTTGTTTTGCAACCGGTTCCTAGAAGGTTACAACCGGTTCATCTATCGCTCTCTCACTATCGGTTTCCTTAGGTTTCTCAGAGGTTTCATCAACTCTAACATTGATACTTTCAACAATTCTCTGAGTCCTATTGTTAAAACACTTGAGAGCTTTGCTCTTGGTGAAATACCTTAGGAATATTCCCTCATCACATTTTGTATCAAACTTGCTATGGTATTCACTTCTTTTAATATAACACTTGCTACCAAACACTCTAAAGTAGATTACTATAGGAGTCTTACCAGTCCAGTACTCATAAGGAGTTTTATCCTTACCTTTCTTGATGAGTACCCGGTTCATAGTGTAGACTACAGTGTTCACCGCTTCTCTCCAAAAAGTATGAGCAACCTTCCCTTGAATCAGCATCATTCTGGTTGCTTCAACTATAGTCTAGTTGTTCCTTTCTACTAGGCCATTCTATTGTGGAGTCTGGGGGGCAGACAATTGCCTCTTGATGTCATTCTCTTCACACTACTTATTGAATTCTCCATAAGTGAACTCTCCTCCTTGGTCGGTTCTAAGGCATTTAATCCTCTTACCACTTTCCTTTTCAACTAGTGCTCTGAAGGATTTAAACTTTCCAAAAGCTTCAGACTTGTCTTTCAAGAATGTGACCCACATCATTCTTGAGCAATCATCAGTAAGAATCATAAAGTACCTATCTCCCTGAACACTCCTAGTTTTCATAGGACCACACAAATCAGTATGCACAAGATCAAGTAAACTACCTGCTGTGAAAGATTTACCTTTGAAGGTTGAGGAAGACATTTTCCCCAGTTGACATTCTCTGCACAAAGGATTCTCTAGTTTGTTCAGCATAGGCAATCCTCTAACTGCCTTGATCTTACTAGCCTTCAAAATATTACCAAAATTTACATGGCAGAGTCTCCTATGCCATATCCAATTGTCATCAAACTTAGCCATTAGACATTGACTGATATTTGTATTTAACTGAAATAAGTTACCTTTGGTCTGCATACCGGTGGCCATCAGTTCACCACTCTTTCCTTTTATTTTGCATACTCCATCTTTGAATTCCAGAGTGAGTCCTTTATCATTCAGTTGGGCAACACTCAAAGTGTTATGCCTAAGACCTTCTACCCAATACACATTATTAGCACTGCTTTTTCCATTTAGAGAGATGGACCCTTTTCCTTTTACCATACAAGGTGCATCATTACCAAATCAAACTACACCTCCATCATACTCTTCCAGAGACAAAAACTTTCTCCGGTCACCAGTCATGTGGTGAGAACAACCACTGTCAATAATCCACTCATTAGAATTATCAAAGTGGGAGACAACAGCCTTCTTATCTGACACATCTTCCTTAATGGCTACAAACACTATGTCTTCGCTTTCTTCATCTTCTGATTCATCATCAGTGACACCTTCATCGACTGCAACAAGACAGATTCTCCTATTTCCTCCTTTGAACTTTTTGAACTTCTCGGGTTTGTCCTTAGTATCACTATTGGGACAGTTGACAGCAATGTGTCCTATCCTATTGCAAGAAAAACATTTCAAAAAGAGCTTACCTCTATATTTTTCAGTTCCCTTAGGAAGTCTCTTGGCAAGAAGAGCTTCAAACTCCATCAGGATCTCCTCATCATCCATATCTCTGCTTTGTCTGGGTTCACAACTGGTACTAACCTCTTTTTCCTTTCTGGATAATGCAGCAGATGCTCTAAAGGCTGAGTCAGTCTTTTGAACACTGCCATCATAACTGTTTAGCTCATATGCGGTCAACTTAGCAATGATAGAGTCAAGGGATACCTTTGTTTTGTCAATAGATCTCAACTCCTGAATAGTAGCAACCCTTATTGCATAGATCGTTAATAAGGTTCTCAAAACTTTGCTAACAATGGTGGAATCATCCATTGTACCTCATGCACTCTTGATGTCTCCAACAACAATTTTAATCTTTATCCTATATTGTTGAATGGTCTCTCCTTCAAGCATCTACATGTCTTCAAATTCCCCCCTAAGGCTTTCTTCCTTAGCTTGCTTCACATGCTCATCACCACCATAAATAGACTCCAGAGTATCCCATACATCTTTGGGATTGTCTTTGTCTTGAACATCTATAAACTCAATATCAGATAGACTATTGATAAGAGCTTCCATGACTTGCCCATTCTCTTGAATTTCTCTTCTTTGATCATCGGTGAGAATACCGGTAGGACAACATAAGTATTCTCAACATAGTTCTAGTGTTGAGCACCCATGCTTTTAATGTATATCTCCATTATGTCCTTCCATATCTTAAAGTTATCTCTGTTGAAATTAGGACCTTCCCTCTTCATCATTAGAATAGGATCTTTTCCTCAAGCGGTTAAGCTTATAACACAAAGGACCTTGAGGACGCTCTAATACCAAATGATGAATAATAATGAACAGTAAATACCCAACAGATACTGAGAGAGGGGGTGAATCAGTATAGACAAAAACTTCTTTAACAACTTAAACTGCAAAGACTGCACTAACTGGTAAACATCATCACCGATCTAAATCAAGGCAATACCGGTAAAACACAGTATGACTGTGAAAGACATAAATCGGTAACACTTAGATGATCACAAAATTTAATATAAACCAGTAACACTTAGATCTCATTTCCACTTCACTCATATGCTTAAAACCTAATATCTCATTTCCACTTCACCCATATGCTTAAACAAGTAATACATCAGAAATATAATGACCACTGGATCAGCTTGCATTACTGCTTAACAGAAAACATTAAAACATCACATGAAAAAGCATCACACATAACACACTGATTTTTCACGTGGAAACCCAACTAGGAAAAACCACGTTGGGGATGAATACCCACAAGTTGTTCTTGAACTCTTTTGAAGTTTGCTCTGTTAGGAGCCTAGTCCGGTTAAAGACTTTACAACAGGTTCTGCTAGGAACCGATCCTGCTATGGATCATCCGGTTAAGGGATGGCTAAATACTTGGTTAAAGGTTAAAACCCTGTTAAAGGTTACCTCGCAAGAGGATTTGAAGAACTCAATGATTTTGAGTCACCCTGTTAAAGGATTTACAAAAATCCTGTTAAAGCTACCCGGTAAAGGGATTTTCCAACTGCTGAAATGGTTAGAAGTCAACAGGTAATACACTGATCTGATAACAACACTTAATGCCAAGGCAGATCCACTTTAGTTCCTTTACATCTGCAATTACACTCTGCAGGTATCTACTCACTTCTCTGGTCTAGCAAGAAACACTTCACATAAAATTCAAATGAAAACCATCATCGACCTTATAGACAACAATTAGGTCGGTAGCCAAAACCTAAAACCCCAAGCATCTAGGTTAACAATACAGTCGGTTCAATCGTGACCATTTAGTCACATTACATAGGGTAAAATGATCTTGAACAAATCTCAAGACGTTCTCCATCATCTGTTCTTCACCACTTCTAGAATCTGATAACCCATCACGTGCTCTCCACCGTTTACTAGGATTTTGCACATTCCCGAGGTAGATAGAATCAATCTTCTTCATGCAAGATCCTCAAGGAGATTCTTCACATGCACAAGGTTGATGTGGCAACATGGTGTAATCTTCATTTCAATGCTAACTCATCACAGGATGTCATCGGTCAAATCACACAGTCTTGGAATGCATCAATCAAAAACCCTAAAGCTGAGACTACCAACCGATAGTCATATCAAATGAAACCCCGATACAAACTCTACTTATACCGGTTCACATTCCAACATACTGGTTCACTTTTGTATATACCGGTTCATACCATCATACCGGTTCACTTCATACCATCATACTGGTTCACTTCATACCATCATACCAGTTCACTTTCCAGTTTGCTTACTTCAATATACCGATTCATACTTCAGCATATTGACATCAGTGACAACATACACCATCATGTCATCAAACTCTGCACATATGCCAACAGAACTAGCCCACTTGACTTAGAATCACATTCAACTAACTTGAACTTAATCGAGGATGATCAGGAGCTCCTTAGGTGAGGTCATTCTGATGAGAGTATTGTTCTGGACATTGACATACATATCGAAAACTTTGACATCTCTATCATGACCCTAAATACCCTTGAACCATCTCAACGTGAGGACCCCTTACCTCTAATCCACCCTAAACTTATTGATTAGGAAAATGAAAGACATACTGCCATTGATACCTTTCCTAATGACCATGCCCTATCCTTATATCTTAATGCAATCAAACCCACAATAACTTTCACTAGGAATTTCAACAACGCATCTTCCAGTCAAGTAGGTGCCAAATCTCCCAGTCGCAAAAAGGAAAATAAAAAAACAATATCAGGTCTAATGCTGAAAACCATATATTGGCAACATTAGACCACAAAAAAGTAAAAAGAAAGGATGCATCTAACGGTGAAAACCTCCTTGAGGCACCGGAAGATGGGATATTTGACACTTTACTTGAGCACTATCAAGAAAGGTCATCCATTTTGATCGAACCAACAGAGGCAGTTAACATTGGCACAACAGAGCAACCAAAGATTCAATATCCAGCAACTTTACTATCAGAGCAAGAAATGCAGCAATATATGGAATTATTTAAACAATGCCAAATCAATTTTGCCTAGTCATATGTAGACATGTCAAGGTTGGATCTAGATATTACTATGCATCACTTAAATGTCAGTCCAAAAGCCAAACCAATTAAACAGAAATTAAGAAAGATGCATCCTCATATTGCTCTTCTAGTCAAAGCAAGACTAAATAAATTACTAAATGTAGGATTCATCATACCTGTAGCATATCCTCAATGGGTATCAAACATCGTTCCTGTTTCCAAACCAAATAAAAGTATCAGAATATGCACAGACTTTAGAGATCTTAATAATGCATGTCCAAAGCATGACTTTCCTTTTCCTAACATTGACATTATTGTGGATTTAACTGCTGGACACTCCATGTTTTCTCTAATGGATGGTTTCTCTGGATACAATCAGATTAAAATAGCACCTGAAGATCAAGAAAACATAGCTTTCACATGTCCATGAGGTACTTTCTGATGGTATGATGAAAGAATAAGAATTTGGTCAACTACTGAGAGGGGGGTGAATCAGTAGATAGAAAAACTGATACTAACTTCACCAATCTCAAAATCAATTTCTCAAAGTAAACTTAGAACTATCAATGCAATATCATTGTCAAGATAAAAACCCTCAAGGTAAACCGATTGACTGTTACAAAAAATTAACAATAAACAACTTCAAACTCATAAACATCCAAATGCTTTTACTGACATAAGTAAAACTTCATTTCACAATGCTTATGATTATCATGATTTATCAAAGTAGATTAAGTAGTTAAGCAAATCAACCATAAGAACATAACCACAAAAACATTCACCACTTGACACAATATTTTTGACGTGGAAACCCAAATGGTAAAAACCACGGTGAGATGAGACTCACAAGATAACTATCTGAACTCTTTTGAAGTTCGCCCTATTAGGAGCCTAGCCTGTTAAAGCTTTACAAAAGTCCTATTAAAAACAAATCCTGTTAGGGACCACCCGGTTAAGGGATTGACTATAATGCCTTGTTAGAAGCAATACCCTGTAAAGAGTAACCTCGGTAGAGGATTTAAAATCCAAACTAATCGATCACCTGGTTAGAGGATTTGAATAGCACCAAGCTTGTTAGAGCTTACCCGGTTAGGGGATTTCAATATGTTGTAATTATTAGAAAACAACATGAATTTGTTGATATGTTTGAATAGCACTACACTTGCTTGTTTAGATCCTTTTCATGCTCCTATCTGCCTTTACTCAAACTGCAGATACATCATCCGGTTCAGCAACCGTACACTCAACTAAAACTTTGCCAACTCTGAAACTAA
Organism: Cryptomeria japonica; assembly: GCF_030272615.1. NCBI lineage: Eukaryota > Viridiplantae > Streptophyta > Pinopsida > Cupressales > Cupressaceae > Cryptomeria > Cryptomeria japonica. The sequence goes on along the minus strand of NC_081415.1, from coordinate 57,083,485 downwards.
ACAACTCATCAACCTTATAAACAAATCAATTAGGTCGGTAACATAAAAAAAACCTAATTCTTTCATAGATATTACAAACAAGTTGGTTCAAGTATGACCATTGGATTACATAGCAATCTCTGCACATCAATCAAGAAAACCTCGACCACTCCTTGATCGCCGCTTCATCGAACTTAGTAACTAGTCACACACTTTGCATTATATGCAATATACTTGCTCATTCCCTAGACAAAAACTGTTTCATCAATGCGCCAAAATCACTTTGAAACTCTCTTCATACAATAATCATACATGACATAATCATTACCACTCATCATCAGATCATAAACCAGTATAACAAATTTGCCAAACTTAATCGGTTAGGGTTTATCAAATCAACAAGTAGGGTTTACCGGTTCAACTCTCCAATACATAGCAATACCGGTTCACTCCACAAATTCTTCCTACCGGTTACAAAACATTATTACAATAATATCAATAATATCATTATCGGTTAATTGACATCAATGACAACAACATATCATTAATGCAATATTCATGCAAATGCCAAAACTTTCTGCTAGAACGTCATGCCTTTTGGACTAAAGAACGCAGGTGCTACATATAAGAGAGCTATGACAATGATATTCCATGACATGATGCATACATTCATGGAAGATTATGTGGTTGACATATTGGCCAAATCATACAACAAAGAAGACCATATAGGAATACTGGAAAAGATCTTTGATTGGTTAGAACAGTATAAGCTACGACTCAATCCCAAGAAATGTGCCTTTGGTGTTACTTCGGGCAAGCTATTAGGATACATTATTTCAGCTAGGGGTATCGAAGTAGATCCCGCCAAGGTCAAAGCAAAAATGGAAATGGCATCTCCCCGGAATATCTATCAACTAAGATCACTCCAAGGAAGACTACAGTCAATCAGAAGATCTGTTGCTTAGCTAGCAGATAAATGCCAACCATTTACTCATCTATTGCACAAAAATGTTGATTTCAGGTGGGACCATCAATGTGAGGATGCATTCAATAAAATCAAGACCTACCTCATGCAACCACCCATCCTAATGTCACCAACTCCAAGAAATTCGTTGTTACTTTATATATCAACCACCAAAGTATCTTTAGGATTTCTGCTTGCACAATAGGATAATGAAGGAAAAGAACGCGCCATCTACTACATCAGCCGAGCATTAGTGGGATATGAGATCAACTATTCGCCAACAGAAAAAGCATGCTTGGCGATAGTTTTTGCCTCTCAAAAATTAAGACACTATCTACTATCTCACTCCATCAAGTTGATTGCAAAAATCGATCCATTGAAGTATTTGCTTAGCAAGGCGACATTGACAGGAAGACTAGCAAAATGGATCAGGATCCTAAGCAAGTTTGATATTGAGTATGTTGAAAGAAAAGCTATCAAGGGGCAAGTCATTGCTAACCAACTAGTAGAGGCACCACTTCAAGATGATCATCCTTTACATATTGAATTCCCCGATGTTGATATCCTAACGGTCACCACAAAGACATGGCAATTATATTTTGATGGTTCATATACATAGCATGGATCAAGAGTAGGCATTCTATTCATCACACCACAAGGTCATACAATTCCAAAAGCATACAAATTAAGCTTTCCATGCACCAACAACACAGTAGAATATGAAGCTTTGGTTATAGGTATCAAAATGGATATAGAATAGAACATTACACAACTTCAAGTCTTTGGAGACTCTCAACTCATCATCAATCAAATTAATGACAATTACCAAATAAAGGATGCCAAATTAATGCCTTATAAAAAAATGGTAAATGATTTCAAGAAGTATTTTATTGAAATCACTTTTGAGCAGATTCCAAGGAATGACAACAAAGCAGCAAATGCCATGGCAACACTTGCTTCTCTACTTCAGACACAGGAAAATCAAGAGCGTTACGAATTCCTAGTGGAAGAGTTGTTTTACCCTACTCATAATTGTCTTGAATCCCAAACTATCTGTCACCTTGTTGGGAATAATTCCTCATGCTATGGCCAAACTTATACATACCTAAAAGATAACACCCTCTCTCTCGGTTTGTCAAAAAACCAAAAGAGAAACTTTATTCACCAATCCTCCCATTATACTCTTGTTGCGGATACCCTATTTAAACGAGGTGTGGATGGTACTCTTTTAAGATGTCTCGAGCAAGAAGAATTTGATAAAGCCTTAAATTAATTCCATAACAGAATTTGTGGCACTCATTCAAGTGGTCTTACACTTTCGAAAAAACTCATACACTTGGGCTATTATCAGACAACTATGGAATGAGATTCTTTCAGATAGCTAAAACATGCAAACAATGTCAGATCCATGGAAATTTAATTCATGCACCAGCATAAGAACTTCATGCTTTGGCAACATCTTGGCCTTTCTACCAATGGGGTCTTGATCTAGTAGGAAAGATAAATCCTTCTTCATCCAATGGTCACAAATTCATCCTTGTAGCTACAGAATATTTCACAAAATAGATTGAGGCAGTACCTCTCATCAATATCACAGGAAAACAAATTGCTACATTTATCTTGAATGACATCATCTATTGCTATGGAATACCCATGACCATTATCACTGATAAAGGGTGACCGTTCAAGAATCAGGATGTACAAGAGATATGTGAGAAAATCAAGATCCAACACAGATTCTCCACACCCTACTATCCACAAGGAAATGGATAAGTTGAAGAATCAAACAAAACTATTCTGAAAATCCTCAAAAAGACAGTGAATGATGCTAACAGAGATTGGCATATTCAATTGAACCCTGCTTTATGGGCCTACTATACCAGTATCCACACACCAACGGGTGCCACACCTTTCTCTCTTGTTTATGGATCAGAAGCAATAATGCCAATAGAAGTAGAGATACCTTCTCTACGACTATCATTAAAAGGTATTATCCTAGATGAAGACCAACGAGTATCTAGATTGCAAGAGTTAGAATTGATCCATGAATGAAGACAAAATGTCTTTGATCATTTGAAGGTATATTAGCAAAGAATGTGTCGTAGTTACAATCACAAGGTCAAACTGAGAGCATTTCAAGTTGGAGAACTAGTACTAAAGGAAAATCCACGCAACCAGGCAGATCAGGAAAAGAAAGGGAAGTTTGAACCAAACTGGTTAGGTCTATTTGTGGTCACATCAGTATTTGGGTCAAGAGCATATTAGCTATCAACACAGGATGGGGATCAGGTCGACGAACCCATCAATAGCATGCATCTGAAGAAGTTTTATGTTTGAAAAAGCAGAAAATCGAAAAATAGTGAAAAAGCAGAAAATTCAAAAATAGTGAAAAAGCAGAAAAATTCAAAAACAGTGAAAAAGCAAAAAAAAAAAAACTATGAAAAAGTAAAAAATCAAAAAAAAAAAGGTGCAAAAGCAGAAAACACAAAAACAACGAAAACAGTGAAAAATAAACATACAAAAATTAAATATGACAAAAAGTGCAATAAAAATAGATGGTGAAAACCTGGCAATGGGTGCTATCTATCAGCTAGCTCTTCCATCTATTAGTTCATGCATCCTTCTGCTTGCATTCATCTTCCATCGGCGTTGTTCATATCCATAATAAGCCTTTTTACATATGCAGGCATCACAGCTGGTTTCTCAACATGGTTTGGATCATTGGGTATATCATAATGAGTTTGTTTATAGGATTGGGGCAATATCTTGCACCTAGTTGGGGGCAAAATTTTTTATCATTTTGAGCTTAATCAAATAGGTAGAACAATAGTTAGGCAGCTCTTGTCAAATAAAAACTGAGACACATCAAACATTGAACAAGAGATCAAATTGTCATTCATCAACCTATCACATGCAAGTCTAAGCACGACACACACTTTTCACTAGATGATATCTTTTGTCTAATGACGTTCGCACTTTAATCAATGATTGTTCAACTTTTATATCTTTATTTTTGCTATCATTATTTTTGATTAACTCCATGATGTCTCTGACTAGAGGAACAAGGAAGGAACATTATATTTTTCTTGTCTGCTATCTGTAAATTAATCATTAATATGTGCAAATTTATCTCAAGACATGATCATCGGAGTATCATCAAAGACATTTCCAATTTGCATATAGAAATGGTTAATAATGTCTATTTTAAACAAGCAACACTTAGGTCATCTTGGTTCAATTATACCTCGATGCTTGTGCTAACTTACAATATCAAAATGCAAGAAAGTAGTGCTCGGGTCATCGTGGTTTAATTACACCCTTGATGTTTTCACTCACTTCCCACATTTTAAAAAGCTCAATGATGATAAAACGCAATAACCCAATGACTGGTCTGATCATAGCTTTGCATTTGCATTTGGCTTGCATTTCATTCTTGCATAGGATCCCACAAGCTCATCTTATCCAAGGCCAAATCTATCGTAGGAATCATCAATATATCATCATAAATGTATACACAATCAGAACGATGACTCATCTCTCTCCAAATATTGTCAACTCAACACGACTCTTATCCTACTTCCTCAAATATGCCAACATCAGCATGTCTGAATCTTCCTACAACCTGATATCAACAAAATGTCAGTTCTTCATCCAATCAACCTTATCAATTGTCAGTTCTTCATCCAATCAACCTTATCAATTCTATCAATCGATCAACATCTGATCTATTCTATCATGTCTTATACAAGATGTATCTTTCCTGGAACCAGACGTTCTGATCAAGTCTTATACAGGATATAGCGTTCCTGAAACCAGATGCTTTGATCATCTTTGTCTTATACAGGAGGTGTCAATCTTGAAACTAGACTAGATCTCGATCTTCTCAATCTAATCAATCATATCCAATCGATCAAGCTCTATCAATCATCACATCAACAACCACACCACCGTGATCAAAGAACTCGCACTTTCATCAATCAATGTTGCAGATATCAAATCATTTATAATCGAGAAATCAATTTTGCAACGATCCAAACACTCCAAAGGTCAATTATCTCAACTGATCTCCCGAGGGGTCATCATCATACCGCAATTTATCAATCAATATTTGGGGCATCCTATCAAACCAATATCATCATCAAAATGAGATTATTCTTTGAATCAATGCATCATCACACCTCACTTCAAAGAGCGGCAAAATGTATACACCTAAAAATGGTCTGAAGATAATTAATTAAATAAGCAATTATTTAATTAATCCCCCTTCCTAATTTAATTGAATTCATTAGCAATTTGATTAAATCGCTTTCATCTACTTATTAATAAAACTAAGGATTTATTTAATAGGTTCATTTCAATAGTCTCATTTGATTAATTAATCCAAATTAATTAATCCTCCCCCCATTTAATTCATTCCTTCTAATCCCCTAATTAATTAAAACAAATCAATTTATCAGTTGTTGAAAGCTAATTAGCCTTTTCCTAATATTTGAATACTTTTAATTCAAACTACCCACATGCCTCCTAACTTCTAACCACCTAACCTAACCACCCTCTAGACTAACCCATTCCACCTAACCCTGGGTTTAACTAACCCTATCCTATCTTGCACATCCTAACCTCCTTATCCTAACCTCTTATGGGTTGGATATCCTCTCTTTGAGACACATGGTACTTTGGCCACATGTCTCCTCTCTTAAGCACTTGCCCTCTTATGAGCAAGGCTCCTTGACACTTGTCACCACAGAGATGACAAGTGTCCCTCCTTCCAACCTCTTCTCCAACTTCCTCAATCTTGACCCTTGATATCTTCAGACTCAATCTTGACCGTTGATTCCTGCCACCTCACCCCTGGCCTTAGAAATCTTATAAATATCCCCCATTTTAGAGCACAAAGGATCCCATCTCATATCATTTTAGGCATTGTTACTATAGGCATATCCCTTCTAGCATATCATTTAAGTATTGTTATTATAAGTAATTGCATCTTAGATCTAGTTTAATTTGATCATTTTCGAGCATAATTGTTGAATCATGTAGCTTAATCATAAACATCATTAGCTTAATTATCCTCTTGGATCAATCTAGAATAATCAATCTCATCTAGCTTGCATGTCATTATCATTTTGAATCCTCCGTATAGGTGTAGTCAAGTCACTGGGATTGCTTATCCAGATTTGAGAGCAAATCCACACTTGCATCTCTTAGGAGGTGACAGGTCACTTTGTCATGGTTTATCTTTCGTTTGATTTCAATTTGCTAACCATGCTTTGTAGTGATCTATTGAGTGTTTGTGTTGCAATTGTAGGTACGCTACTTCACACACATGACACAAACAATAGAGAGAGATGCCTTATGTAGAAATTTTGAATGTGAGGCTGATGATCTAGAGATCACTAAGCAGTAGATTTGTTGCGAGACCATGGTAGCCGAGTACGACGGACACTACGTAGTGATTGGAGTAGTGATGGCATGTATATTAGCAGGAGATAGATGAGGACACATATTCCCTATTGGATGGGGTAGGGTACTTGAGTGGATGGGGATAGAGGGGAGTGTATATGCATGGGGACCATGTGTGCTTGCCATGTTGTATTTTCAGCTACATCAGATTGCTTATCAGGGTGTACAGATGCTGAGTTACAGAGTGACATTACTATAGGTATGGGAATTTGAGCACATAATAGTGTTCAAATCGAGTGCAGACAGACAAGTGATACCGAGCCACCCATATATATACTACTATAGAGGTGCATTGAGTCAGGTGTTGTATAGGTACACATTATATTGGTGCCATGAGCTGGATAGACTAAGGGAGTTCATATGGAGGCCTTACAGGGACTGCCCCAAATGACCAGAGGATGAGGAGCATCTACCGTATTGCCAATGGAAGTGAAACCTAATAGGGTGGTTAGTGAACCACTAGAGGGTGATAGAGATGTACTTGCCAGAGAGAGTCAAGTGTCAGTTTGGGGAGCAATGGGATGTGCCTACAGGGACATCATATTTTGCTCGATCATCTAAAGAGACTAGATAAGGGGTGGAGTGATACAACCTCATATAGTATATTCAGATTTTGCACAGTTACAACCTTGAAAGTGGGAGTGGAGATCATATATCGAAGATGTAGGAACGATAGAGGAGTATGATAGATGGTTTGCACAACATCGTCTGATACCACTGACAGATCTAGATATTCCTATACCTAGGAGACATGGGGATTTCCCAAGAGAGGAGGAGGAGGAGGAGGAGGATGAAAAGGATGACAAGGATGAAGAGGAGGATGTTGGCATTTTTAGATTGTTGTCATTTTGCATATAGATTGCATTAATGATATGTTGTCATTGATGTCAATTGAACCGGTGAATGGTATTCATGATATTGTTGATGTTATTGTTGTTATTGCTATTGTCTTGTAACCGATATGATGAACTTTGAGGAAGATGTTGTAAACCGGTATATGGTAGTTTGTAAGTTGAACCGGTGTAAATGGTTAAACCTTTCTATGTTATGTAACTGGTAAACCCTACCAGTTGTTTTTTTATTAAACCCTAACTGATCAAATTTGTTGGTTTGAGATCTAATGTTGAGCGGTAATGATGGAGACACGCGTGATCATTGAATGAGGATAAGTTCAGATTGATTTGGCACGTTTGTTTATTGTCTTGGAAAGGAGAAAAGTGGATTGCATCTAATGCATAGTGCATGATGAGTTACAAAGTCCGATGAAGCGGTGATCATGGAGCGGTTGGAATTTTCTTGATTAATGTGAAGAGATTGTTATGATTTCTAACGGTCAAGATTGTACCGAATTGTTTGTAATCTCGATGATGAGAATTAGGTTTTTGTTGTGTTACTGACCTAGTTGATTTGTATTTAAGATAGATGATATTGTTTTGTTAAGTGCTGGTAAAGTTGGCAAGATTGGCAGAAACCAGTTGAGTGTGTGGTTGCTTAACCGGTGGATGGATTTGCAGTTTGAGTGAAGGCAGATTGAAGCTTAAGAAGGATCTGATCAAGCAGATGTAGTTCTATTCAGACAGATCAAGAAAACCTGTTGTTTTCTAACAATTACAATAGAAATTGAAATCCCCTAACCAGGTAAGCTCTAACAAGCTTGGTTACTTTCTAAATCCTCTCACAAGGTGGTCCATTAGTTTGGATTCTCAAATCCTCCAGCGAGGTTACTCCTAACAGAGTATTGTGCTTTTCATCAAGGCATATTTGTAAATCTCTTAACCGGGCGATTCCTAATAGAATCAATTCTTAACAAGACTTATTGTAAAAGCTTTAACAGGCTTGGCTCCTAACAGGGTGAACTTCAGAAGAGTTCAGATAGCTATCCTTGTGAGTCTCATCTCACTGTGGTTTTTACCTATTTGGGTTTTTCACATATAAATATTTGTGTCAAGTGGTGAATGCTTTTGTGGTTATGATCTTATTTGTTGATTTGATTAGCTACTTAACTATTCTGATAAGGCATGTTAACTGGAAGCATTGAAAGATGAATATGTTCACATATGATTAAGCATTTTTTATGTTTACAAGATTGAAGTTGTTTACTGTTAAGTTGGCATAACACTCAAACCGGTTGATGTTGGTTGATGTTGGTAATCTTTGAGATATTATCTTGACTGAGTTATTTGTTCATAAGTTTATTTTTGAGTTTGGGAGTTTGTATCAGTTTTTCAGTATACTGATTCACCCCCCCCCCCCCTCTCAGTATTCTACCAGATACTTATTCTTTCATCAAACCATCAATTGGTATCAGAGCCTCTCAGGTCCTCTTTGACCTAAAAGCCTAACAGCTTGAGAAAGATCTTGTAGATCATGATGAAGAAAGGTGGTCTAAAGTTCAATAAAGATAACTATAGGATATGGAGTGATAGAATGAAGATTTACATTAAGAGTCCAAGAAGTTAGTATTGGGATCATGTAGAAACTAAGTATACTGCACCTACTGGAACTCTGACTGATGATCAAAAGAAAGAACAGCAAGAGAATCATCAAGCATTAGAGGCTATTATCAGTTCCCTATCTAATGTTGAATATGTAGATGTTCATGGTCTTGAAACTGCATATGAAGTATGTAAAAAACTTGAAGAGATTTATAGCAGTGATGAACATGTTAAGATTGCTAAAGAGGAGAGTTTAAGAGGAAAGTTTGATGACATGAGAATGTCTGAAGGTGAGAATATCCAGCAGTATGGTCAAAGGATAAAAGAGATAGTTTGTGAAATAAAGACTGCAGGAGGGAAAGTGGAAGATGCCACAGTGATTAGTAAGGTACTGAGAACCCTGCTATCGATCTATGCTATTCGAGTTGCATCTATTCAAGAGCTGAAATCCATTAACAAAACAAAGGTAACTCTTGACTCTATCATTAGCAAACTTACTGCTTTTGAACTAAATGGCTATGATGGTAGTGTACAAAAATCAGAATCTGCATTCAGAGCTTCTGTCTCTAACCCATCTGTGAGAAGAAGTAGAGATACTAGCCATAGCTATGAATCTAGATCCAGCAGAGATGTTGATGATGAAGACAACTTAGTGGAGCTTGAAGCATTGTTGACAAAACGACTACCTAGAGGCACTGGGAAATACACAAGTAAGCTACCGTTGAAATGTTTTGCTTGCAATAAGATTGGTCATAGAGCAACTAACTGTCCTAATGGTGAAAATGAATATAAGAGAGACAAATTCAAGAAGTATAAGGGTAAAGGCGAGAGAGATTGTCTTATTGCTATTGACAGTGGTATTACTGATGAAGAATATGATGATGATGCTAGTGAAGATATTGTGTTTGTAGCTATTAAGGAAGAGATATCAGATCAAAAGGCACTAGTGTCAAGGATGGATAACTCTAATAATTGGATCATTGATAGTGGTTGTTCACATCACATGACCAGTGATCGGAGAAAATTTCTTTTCTTGAAGGAATTTGATGGCAGTGTTGTCAGATTTGGCAATGACTCACCCTGTATGGTTAAAGGTAAGGGAGTTATTTCTCTTAATGGGAAGAGCAGTGTTAATGATGTCTATTAGGTTGAAGGCCTAAAGCACAATATTCTGAGTATGGCACAACTTAATGATAGAGGATACCCACTTGAGTTTAGAAATGGTATGTGCAAAATCTTTGACAACAAAGGTGAATTGATTGCAACCGGGAAACAAACTAGAGGTAATCTATTTCATCTTAATCCTAAAATTAGCAACTATTTGATTTCAAAGATAGATGAGAGTTGGATTTGGCATAGGAGATTTTGTCATATAAACTTTGATAACATTGTTAAAGTGAGCAAGTCTAAGATAGTAAGAGGTCTACCTCAAATAGACAAACCAGTTAATGTTCTTTGTAAAGAATGTCAATTAGGAAAGATGATTTCTTCAACTTTAAAGAGAAAATCCTTCTCAGCATAGCACTTATTAGATTTGGTTCATACAGATCTATGTGGACCAATAAGAACTAGAAGCATTTTAGGTGATAGATATTTCATTATCTTCACTAATGATTGTTCAAGGATGATGTGGGTCACATTCTTGAAGGATAAGAATGAAGCTTTTGGTAAATTCAAGGCATTCAGAGCCTTAGCTGAAAAAGAGAGTGGCAAAAAGATAAAATGTCTGAGAACAAATCAAGGCGGTGAATTCACTTCTGAGGAATTTACTAAGTATTGTGATGACAATGGTATCAAGCGGCAACTTTCTGTACCAAGGACACCACAACAGAATGGTATAGCAGAGAGGAACAACCAGTCAGTGGTTGAAGCAATTAGAAATATGTTGATACAATGAGGTGTGGTGAAAACATTTTGGAGAGAAGTTGTAAGTACAGTTGTCTACACAATGAACTGATTTCTGGTGAAAAGAGGTAAGGACGAGACACCTTATGAATATTGGTATGGGAGATCACCTGGTGTTAGTTATTTTTTAGATCTTTGGTAGCAAGCGTTTTATTAAAAGAGGTGATTACATAAGCAAGTTTGAAGCTAAGAGTGATGTAGGCATATTTCTTGGCTATTCCACCAAGAGTAAGGCCTACAAATGCTTCAACAATCAGACACAAAGAATTGTTGAGAGTGTTGATGTTCATGTAGATGAATGTCCTAAAATTTCATAAGGAATCGGTTCAGAGAGAACGGATGAAGATCCTTGCATTTTTTTTTTGGAACCTGAAACTGTTAAATCAGAAACTGGTAAAGCAAATCCTGATGTACTTGTTCAACCGAAGCAAATAAATTCAGAGGAAGAAGACAATGAAGAATTTGAACCTGAAGAGAGTTATTCCTAGATATGTGAGACTAAATCATGGTCCTGAGCAGATTATTGGGGATAAGGATGTTGGAGTACTAAGTAGAAGGATAATTAGAGAGAACTCTTGCATGATCTCCACCATTGAACCAAGAAGTTCTAAGGAGGCATTTGGTGATGATCATTGGGTGAAAGCAATGGAAGAGGAATTGGATCAAATTGAGAGGAATAACACTTGGACCCTGGTACCCCGACCGGTAAACAAGAATGTCATAGGTACTAAATGGGTGTTCAAAAACCAAGTTAAATGAAGATGGTGTTGTAGTTCGTAACAAGGCAAGATTGGTTTGCAAGGGTTATGCACAAGAAGAAGGAGAACATTATGGTGAAAATTCTGCAGTAGTAGCAAGACGGGAAGGAGTTAGAACATTACTTGCATTTGCAGCCCATAAGAAGTTCAAGGTATACCAGATGAATGTTAAGTCTGCATTTTTTAATAGGATATTGGAAGAAGAGGTTTATATAAAGTAGTCCAATGGTTAAGCATTGACAGATAAGGAAGACATGGTATGCAGATTGCATAAAGCTTTATATGGATTAAAGCAAACACCCAGAGCTTGGTATGAAAGGCTTCATACACATCTAATGAAGATAGGATTTGCAAGAACTAGTGATGACAACAACATTTATCTCAAGTCTGAAGGAGATGAAATACTGGTGAGTGAAGTATTTGTTGATGACATTATATTTGGAGGTAATGATGTCATGAGCAATAGTTTTGCAGATGAAATGAAGAATGAGTTTGAGATGTCATTAGTAGGGGAAATAAAAAAATTCACAGGCTTGCAGATACAGCAGATGAAGAATGGTATTTTCATTACTCAATCTAAGTATGTGAAAGAAGTTTTAAAGACTTTTGGCATGAGTGACTATAAACCAGTTGGAACACCAATGGTTACACGTTGTAAGTTATCCAAGGAAGATGCATCTAAGTTTGTAGATGAAAAGGAATATAGGTTAATGATTGGAAAATTACACTATGTTGTTCATACTCGGTCGGATATTGCCCATGCAGTTGGTATAGTTGCTAGATTTTAGAAAAATCTAAAGGAAGCACATCTGATAGCAACCAAGAGAATTTTTAGATATCTGAAAGGTACAGTTGACTATGGGTTATGGTATCCATATGGAGGAAATCTTGATTTGAAGGCATACACAGATGCTGATTGGGCAAGAAATTTTGATGACTGAAAGAGTACTATCGATGGAGCATTCTTTCTAGGAGGAAGGCTAGTTTCATGGAGTACTAAGAAGCAAAGTTGTACTTCACAATCTACTACAGAAGATGAGTATGTAGAAGCTTATATGAATTGCACACAAGCTATTTGGATGAGACACATTTTGGAAGGTTTTAAGATGAAGATCTCAGAGCCTATAAAGATTTTGTGTGATAATACAAGTGCAATAAATATTTCTAAAAATCTTGTTTTGCATGCAAGGACTAAGCACATTGAATTGAAGTATCACTTTTTGAGAAAAAAAAAGTTCAAAGTAAAGATGTTATCTTAGAGAATGTTTCTACCCAAGAGTAGCTTGCAGATATCTTTACCAAACCTCTGCGTAAGACCACTTTTGAGTATCTTAGAAGTCAGTTGGGGGTTGTCCCTCTTCATGACGTCAGTTGAACATGATGTTGATTGCATCAGTCCCTGCATTACTTGAAGAATCTTACATGGATTGATGTTTTTGGAAGTAGATGTATTCCACAGGGGGAGCATCAAGTTGCAGTATGTTGATGCACAGTGAGAATTTGGAATTACATGTTTTACTTTCAGTTTGGCATTGTTGTCAAAGGGGGAGAAGAATTATGTGTCTGATTAGGTGAACCAACGACAGACTGAAGATAGACAGAGCATGGTGAATGCTTGGTAATGTAAACCAGGATTCCTATTCACCAATCCACAGCAGCAATCAGAGCTATTGATATTTGTATTGCCATCAATGCCAAAGGGGGATATTGTTGGCATTTTTAGATTGTTGGCATTCTACATATAGATTGCATTAATGATATGTTGTCATTGATTTCAATTGAACCGATGAATGGTATTCATTGCTGATGTTATTGTTGTTATTTCTATTGTCTTGTAACCAATATGATAAACTTTGAGGAAGATGTAGTAAACTGGTATATGGTAGTTTGTAAGTTGAACCGGTGTAAAGAGTTAAACCTTTCTATGTTATGTAACCGGTAAACCCTACCAGTTGTTTTTTGTTAAACCCTAACCGATCAAGTTTGTTGGTTTAAGATCTAATGTTGAGTGGTAATGATGGAGACACGTGTGATCATTGAATGAGGATAAGTTCAGATTGATTTAGCATGTTTTTTTATTGTCTTGGAAAGGAGCAAAGTGGATTGCATCTAATGCATAGCGCGTGATGAGTTACAAAGTCCGATGAAGTGGTGATCATGGAGCGGTTGGAATTTTTTTGATGAATGTGAAGAGGTTGTTATGATTTCTAACAGTCAAGATTGTACTGACTTGTTTTTAATCTCGATGATGAGCATTAGGTTTTTGTTGTGTTACCGACCTAGTTGATTTGTATTTAAGGTCGATGATATTGTTTTGTTAAGTGTTGGCAAAGTTGGCAAGATTGGTAGAAACCAGTTGAGTGTGTGGTTGCCTAACCGATGGATGGATCTATAGTTTGAGTGAAGGTAGATTGAAGCTTAAGAAGGATCTGATCAAGCAGATGTAGTGCTATTCAGACATATCAAGAAAATCGGCTGTTTTCTAATAATTACAGCAGAAATTGAAATCCCCTAACTAGGTAAGCTCTAACAAGCTTGGTTACTTTCTAAATCCTCTCACAAGGTGGTCCATTAGTTTGGATTCTCAAATCCTCCAATGAGGTTACTCCTAATAGGGTATTGTGCTTTTCATCAAGGCATATTTGTAAATCTCTTAACCGGGTGATTCCTAATAGAGTCAGTTCTTAACAAGACTTATTGTAAAAGCTTTAACAGGCTTGGCTCCTAATAGGGCGAACTTCAAAAGAGTTCAGATAGCTATCCTTGTGAGTCTCATCTCACTGTGGTTTTTACCTATTTGGGTTTTCCACCTATAAATATTTGTGTCAAGTGGTGAATGCTTTTATGGTTATGATCTTATTTGTTGATTTGATTAACTACTTAACTATTATGATAAGGCAAGTTAACTAGAAGCATTGAGAGATTAATATGTTGACATATGATTAAGCATTTTTTATGTTTACAAGATTGAAGTTGTTTACTATTAAGTTGTCATAACAGTCAAACCGGTTGATGTTGGTAATCTTTGAGATATTATCTTAATTGAGTTATTTGTTGATAAGTTTTTTTTTTAGTTTGGGAGTTTGTATAAGTTTTTCAGTATACTGATTCACCCCCCCCCCCACCTCTCAGTATTCTACTAGATACTTATTCTTTCATCATACCATCAGAGGAGGATGGATAGGAGGACGAGGATGAAGAGGAAGATGAGGAGGTCGAGAGTTCTATGCACATACAGATTGATTAGATAGATGATGAGCCATTACACTATATACCCATTGGGGATGACGTAGATCAGATCAAGGATCTATAGACATACAGAGCAACTGTGAGTAGTCAGTGAGATTATATTGCATAGCTAGAGCGACAAATTACTGACCTTCGCCTAGAGAGGGAGCAATGGAGGACTAACCGAGAATAGTGGGCATTTGAGAGAGGATAGTGGACAGCTTACATAGAGTAGTGGACATTTGAGAGGAATAGGTACATAGTAGAGATAGCTAGTCTGATAGCTTCTTGGGACACAATAGTTTCCCAGGCTCAGAGATCAGAGGAGGCCATGTGAGGTTACTTGAACTCCATTAGAGATGCCAATGTGCAAGATATGGCACAGATGTTGGTTTATTCAGGAGATGAGATACCACATCGAAGGGTTTTGTATGAGAATTTTGTGCCACCCAAGCAAAGAGCAGCATCATATTAGGGATGATCATGGTCCAGGAGAGAAAATCACTCTCTCAGAGGACACAAAGCAACATGGGGGTGATTGGACCAGGGAGACCACCACAACTAGGACCAGGGACAGGAGGAGCTTCATTGTCGAGACCTGATAAAGACTAAGAGAATAGAGGGAGCTCACTATGACAGGGACATACCTGCTCGTTATGATTTAGACATATTTTGTTATTATGTACTTAGCCTGCAGGCTATACTAGGATAGATAGTCCGATTTTGTACTCCGACACTTTTTGATATATATATATATATATGATATGACATGCAGCTATGATATGGATTGCATTTTCTGTCAATATGATGTCATGTATGGATGCTCTATGTACATTTGATGTGACATTATGAATGAACTATGCACTTATATTTTTTGTCTTTTTGCTGAGACTTCATAAGATGCAATGAAAATAATGTTATGCAAATGTTTTATTATTATTTTTTTGGGTATTTAAGCAATGTAATGAATAGTAATTATATGCACATGTTTTTTTTTTGTTTTATCATATAATAAATGATTATATTGTGCAAATGTACTAACTAATGAAAGTAGGATGCAACATGTTTTTGGCGTACAAGAGCACTAGATCAAATTGACTGAAAGTACTGATGGAAGATGTGTTAGTAAGAGGAAATTAGATTAAGAACAATTAGCGATGAAGGAAAACTTTCTTTCACAAATGGTTCACCAAGAAATGTAACTACAAAATCGGAATAAAGCATCAAAGCCTAAATTAGGTAACCACAAAACCTAACAAGCTATGAAATTTATCCTAATACATTCAATGAAAGAAATGAAAATAAGATTTAAAACAAATGCAAACCAAAGAACATAATTATCCTACATACCTCCTCCATTGTTCTTCTTTCACCTTCAAATGGGACTTTGTGGACTTCACCTACAATGAAATTGCAAGTAAAAGCTAGTGGGTAATGAGAGATCAAAAATTGTAGCATAAAGTTACTTGAAGCGTGGTTAGTTTGATTGAGAAAGGAGTTCTTAATTTATAGGAAAATTAATTGGGATTCGAGAAGCGCAATAAATTTGAAATTTGGCATGATTATGACAAGATTATGATAAATTGATTGACAAGTTTCATGACAAATTGATTTTTTGAAAATATGAAAAATTGGGGGCAATTTGTGCAAATCAATTATGACATGATTAGGAGGGAAAATAGCCCTTCAATTTATGACAAATTGAGAGCAATAATAGCTCATTGATTGAATGACAAAATAGAGAGAAACTAACCTCATGGCTTATGACATGATTAAGCACAAAAGGAGGGGCTAATTAGAGGAGACAAATTAGTGGGAAATTTAGAGGAAATTTGAATTTTAAAAATTATTAAAAAGGGAGAATTAGGAAATTAGAAAAATTAGGTGACATTAACTAATAAATTTGCATTTATTAATTAACTCGCAAAAGACTAATTAGCCAATTAAATAAAGTATATAATTGTGACATGAGAGACTTCAGAAAAATAAATAAATTCACTTAACCTAAAGGGAAGAGATGTTAGTAGGATTAAATGAATAAATCATTAAACCCTAGGAGGAATTAGGTCATGACAAAATTGATAAGGATCACAATCGAAAGGACAAAATGACAAGGATTTGATAACAACAAGAAAATGATATGGATTGACCAATGAAGATCAACGACACATTGATCAAGATTGACAAAAAGATCAAAATGATAGATGACAATTGATATTGGATCAATGACTAATTGATCCAAAATTGATGAAGATTGACGATTTATTGAGATCGATGACAAATTTATCAAAGATTGATAAAAGGCTGACTTGATGAAAGTTGACATGATATTGAGATTGATAAAGACCGATGACAAATTGATCACGAATTGACAAGATTGACTGATAATTGACAATTCAAAAAGGATCCAAAATTATTAAAATTGATCGAAGATGATTGAAAATTAATTTAAAATGATTGAATTCTAGGAAAAAACCCTAATTCAACACCAATTAGGATTGACGATGCCCAATTGACATGACAAAATTGATCACGACTAATGATTGCAATTCAAAAATGATATTGGCAAGACCTAATTCGAAATACAAGGGGATTGAAATCGAAAGGGGATTGAAATTGAAAGGGGAAGAAATGAAGAAGAATGATGAGATGTCGAAATGATAAATATCAAGTGTGCGACATAGAGGAAATGTTAATAAGATGTGAAAACCCTAAAAGAAGGTCACACATAAATGTTGAAGTATGGCACCACAAGTGTTGATCATTTTTAGATGCCTACATTTTGCCCCTCTTTGAGACAATGCGATTTTGAGCATTGTTTCAAAGAATAGTAAAGAAAAATCGCATAAAACATTGCACCAACAATTATGGGATACAAGGGTGTCCCCTCGAGAAATTGGGAAAAATTTAGAAAAGAGGCCAATTTATCAAAAATATCGCTAGGATTAGACCAAGATGACTTCAAGGATTAACGAAATAAATGTTAGTAGGAAGCAAAAATTAGACAAATAAAAGATGAAGAAAGCTTGCTTTCACAAATGCACAATGTAGGTGAGAGCCTTTATTTGCTATGGCAAATTGGATGTGTCGCACCATGGCAATGAAGGCCATGGTGATAATGCAAGATCCCTTTGCATAAAACACACACATTGCAGAAAATGAATGTTTCAACCATCTTAAAATGTTATGTGTGTCAAAGGTTGACGCATGTGAGATAGCCACGATGTGGACGTGCCAACATAGACACCCAATGCCCCAGAATGCTACGAAACACTCTGCAAACAAAAGACAAAAATAAAAATGACTATGAGCCATCCCGGTCATTCTAAATCACTCAGTGACATCATCGAGAAGCATAGGAACATGATCAAGGATAAATTAATAAAAGATAAGATGCACAAATTCAAACAATTCAAACAACCACTTCGATCTTCATTGTCAAAGTAATAGTGTTGTGATGAAAGGACGATCATGCAGTTTGGCTTTAGGGAATGCAGTACCTTGTCTAAGACAGGTTGCGGTATGGTTTCGAGTATACCATACCCTATATAAGACCCATGATGTGATAGTTCTGATACTTAATGTTAAGTACAGATGCCAAGCTAATAAGATGAGGGGGGGGTGAATCATACAAACTTAATCTTCCATAAAAACATCAGATTCAACCTTGGTAACATATACTTCAGTAATATTACCAAAACTGTTAAACATGCAAACTCAAAAGCATATAAACATCATAACACTCATAACACCAGATTTAACGTGGAAACCCAAATAGGGAAAAACCATTGTGGGATTTCGGACCCACTAAGAAATATACTCTTCTAGAGTATGCTCGGTTAAAAGCAAATCCTGTTAAAGATTACAAACACATTGCTAGATGTGACCCGGTTAAGGGATTTCCCTCAGATCTGTTAGGATCTTCACCTTGTTAGAAGTGACCTTGTTAAAGGATTTCAAACACTCAATCAGAATGTCACCTTGCTAGAGGGTTTTACAAATAAGACTGTTAAGTCCACTCGGTTAAGAGATTTTCTATCACTTTACAAAATAACAGTAATAAAAATCTATCTGCAACTTCACATCTAAAATGCTAAAGCAGATTCTTATTTGCTCAATACAATATAGACATAGAACTAATCTTGTCCTTCTGCTGGGCTCTATACTCTGTTATTCAAACAGGTCTTCAAGCTTCTATGCTCGGTAATCACTATGTAGCATCCATGTGCATACACTTGCCTGCATACATTGTTTATCAACGGTTCCTTATTTATAAACAATTCACCAATCGCTTAATCTCCTTGATCACATTTCTCATGATCAATCATAGCCATCAGATCTTCAAACTTTGACCAGGTTCAATGTATCCTTTGATCTGAAAATGTTTTACCCCGCCTTGGAACTTGCATACATTTCTTGGAACTTGTGCTAGGGTATTGCGGTTCAATCTGAGTTGTAGATCTTCCTACCGATTTTCCTTTGCCATAGATTCTTTAACAAAATTCATTCATGACATACCAATCATTTAATCATAGCCAGCTCATCAGCTTCCTTCATTAAATAATGCTTTTATTCATTCAATGCATTCTGTTATTACTCGGTTGCAACTCAGTAAATACTAAACTTCACTCTGTAGACATACCGCCTTCATTAACCGATAGCGATAACCTTAGGGTTTACTGACTAGGTTCCTTAAGGTTTACCGACTAGGTTCTGTTGGTGCCCAAAACTGCAGATTGGAAAACCCAAAGACTTGCCGACTCCTTAGGAAATCCAATCAGCCTTGGCCAACGAACATGGATGGTCGAAGACCAAATTCCTCCGCACTTCAGGCTCCACAAGACCTAGGCAGGTATACCCTTCCCTCTCAAGCACAAAAGAGTTATTTAAATGTGGATTTAAGCCTCTAAGCAAGTTTACACAACTGGCAAATTAGTGTTCTGCAACTATGCTATATAATGTGCTTTAGCTGAATACTTTGAAAACTGAAAATTGAATATGAATAAAAGTGTATGTTAAAGATATTGTATATTGAAAATGAAATACTTTCAAGACTTGAATTAAATCTGCGAGGATTAGTTCAAATAGGATATGGAAGAATGTTTCTCTGTAAGGACCTTATGCATACAAATCAAAATCTCAGAAATAAATAACAGACCAGTGCCTCTATCCAGGAATATGCATGATACTTTGTGGACAAATAATTCAATTAAACTCTTGAGACAGTTTTCAGGCAACTTGTAACACAAGACTATCAATACAGAGGTTCCATTAAGTGCTATAAGAACATGAAGAAGCAAATCTTATATTCAATTATAACAACTTGTGGTGGCACACTGTATTAAACCCTTTATCAGATTTATCAAGAGGACAAAATGAAATTCATCAACACAAAAGTATACACGAATTTTGGAATTGAAACAGCGAATCTTGTACATTAATTTTTGGAGAGTGAATGCATACAATAGCTACACTTACAGATACTCCATTACACAGTGATTGCTCAAAATGATACTTCCATTCCTACAGACTTCTCCAATACAGACATCCCATAGCCCCTACTGGCAGCCTAACAGATTGTGAATTGTGCTTTTTTTAATTGAAAAAGACTCCCTATAAATACCTGATCCAAAAGACATATGTGAAAGGACACACTCTTTCGCATATAGGAGGGAGTTACAAACAGTTGTTTTTCCAAAGAACACACCCTTTGGTTTACAGAGATAATTACATTTGAATCCCTAAAATACACACTAAATAAAGCTTTATTAATATTCTTTATAATCTTTCACTTTGATAAAACTCCACTTCAGCTCTTGCTTAAGCTCCTCATTTACAAACTTTGATAAAAGTTCCTGCATATAAATTGAACCAATCAAGTTCCTTAAATAGAAAATAGATCATGACTTACCTTTGATTAAGTTTTGCATTAAAAACTATATATTTTTAGATACATAAAATTTGATCGTAATTCACTTTGATCCAAATATTTAACCCTCCGGGAAAATGCTTTTGCAAAAATTCATACTTTGATTCGGCATAAAGTCAACCCTAATACATACATGTATCATTTATTCACTTAGGGTGAAAATATTTACAAGCAAATAATAATAACGTAATGTTAAAATATATTAGGTCATCATGAGTTAAAAATATTATTCATGGTAAGAGCACTTGCAAAATGTATTTTCCTTACGATAAAATATATCCCTTTATAATTTCTCAAAAGGATAATGTCAAAATACTATCATGTCAAATGTTGTAAACAAGTCTTTATTTACCAAAATGCTTTTGCAAATGATGAATGGCAATATCAAAATATTAAAAAAATTTAAGTAAAGGATACTTCTTGTGTCCATGTAAGCTAAAGAATAAAATATCCTGCACAAAACATAAGAAAATCAAATAACTTGATAACTCATATTTTTTACTTTCTAGGGATATATTTAAAATCATTGATAAAATCTTCCCTATGCAAATAAGAATACTTTCCCCTAAAGAGATATATAACCTTTGCACATAATTAGGGTAAAGTGTTCCTAAAAAATATGATATCATAATAATTAATATAAAGCTCCAGAAATAAATGAAATTTCCTTTGAATAACCTTTTTAGAATAAAACATCCCAATTAGATCAATAATGTTTTGAAATTTTTTTACTCTCGCTTTAACCATTTCCAAAAGCAAGAATATTATTCTAATTACCTCTTTTCCAAAAAAGTAAAAAAATAACTATTGAATGCTAATAATAACTTATCCTTGATATAATAATCTTTTTCATCAATAATACTTTAAAGATGGTTCAAGATAAAAACGTTAGATTTTCACCATCAAACATTATAAAAAAGGCTATTCTTTATCAAAGTATTTTTAGCCATTATAATAATTAAAATGAAAATTTATTTAAAGCCTATAGGTAAAAAATACTTCCTTAATATGCACTTAGTAGAAATAATCCTATCCTGCACACATAAGGCACATAATAAGGAATTTGAATAATAAAAATAATATCCTCATTAGCTAGGGAAATTTCAAAGTATTCATCTTTACAAAACTATTCCCTATGCAAAAAATGTTAGAATATTTTGCCCTAAGAAAATATGTTCAATTAACCTTCATAAGGATATAATAAAATAAGGGCAAAAAATGTTCCCCAAATGAATAATTAAGTGATTGAAAAAAATAAATCTATAAAGAAATACAAATCATTTCATATAATATTTGAAAAATCTCAGAATGTAAAATATTGCGTAAATAACATTTGAGATCATTTATTTTTACGAAAAAATAAATTCAAAGGCAAAATATTAATTAATAATCTTTTAAAATCACTTTTACCTTTAAAATAATAAAAAGCAAATGATTAAAATATACCTACCTCCGCTTGATAAAAATACATTACCTTGGGAATTGTGGAAATATTTGCAAATTATTATCCATACTAAATTACCCTAACAAACATTTTCAAATAATACAATAGAGCAATTGGTAAAAGGGGAGGGTAGGTATGGGTAGTTAGGAAGGTCGGGTTGAGAGGTTGAGTGTTCAACTCCCTCTCTCTACCCTTTTGTAAAAATATATTTTAAAATCATTTGTTTATATGCAAAATGTAATCTTATTGTAAATCAAAAATATACTTGCTTAAGATATACTCCATGGTCCTTAATGTGCCTAGAAATTTAATTTTTCCCATGTGTAACATCCTCCACAAAAAAAAAGAAATATAGTAAGATATACTAACAAATCAGAAATCATTTTGTTAAGGATAAAACAATATATATTTTTTACTGAAATGTTGTAGGCCGTCACTTTCAAATCTAGGCCATTTTTGAGCTTACCGGCACTCCAAAAATATCAAAATCTTGTAAAAATGGCCTTCAAGGTAGGGTGGATGGTTTGGGCCTCTGTTGAGAAACAAAAATCACCATTTAAAACTCATATTCAAGCCCAAAAAATGGCCTGAATTGCAAAAACTTGAATGAACTTTTGCTACTGTTGGTGATACTTCTCATCATAGCCTCTCTGCTTCTCTAATATTTGTTGAGCTTACTTGATTATGTATGAAGATCGCATATACTTAACAATTCACTGCTGCTTGTCATCACCCCAATCATTTTCTTGCCAAGGTGTTGTAAAAGCTCACAACATTATGTATATATAATACTTCAGCTTGAGCACTCAATAGGTTATTAAGGAAACATGTATATGTTGTTTATTAATGAATATATTGTTCATTGTCAACCCGTTGTACAACAATGGCCGCCCTATCAAGGATCGGGAGGGCTCTCAAATGCCTATGTCGATACTCGATGGCTTTTACTCGTCGGGCCCCAATGTATCCCAATCATTTATTTTAAAAAATGATTTAATATTTCGCCTTTTGAGATAAAAACTTTTTACTTCCTTCTACCAACTATAAAGTATTTGATCATTTGATTTGCTCAAACGTAAAATCTTTTATTTCTTTTTTGTAATAATCCTGCACATTATACAAGCTCAAAAATTGTGTTAGTTTTAAAAGCATCATATAATTTCATGTAACACAAATAATTTAAATACTATAATATTAATTGGAGGAAAAATATAATATTCAAAATTAAACACTTCCTAATTAATATTATACTCAAGAAAAATAATTATAAAATATAAATAAAATGGCTTTCATAATTCATTCAGCGTGATACTCCTACAAAAGGAAATTTATTAGTATTCTACTATAATCATTTTGACAAAATTTTGAAATTGTATATTGCAAATTTGAAGAAATTGTATTTAGATTAGCCTCATAAAACATATCAAACGATATCGTATGAATTCGAAATTTGAAACATAGGTCCTCATATATACATAAAATACAAAGGAATAATTAATTTGACATAACAGAGTTCAGATGAGAAGAAGTTATGGTTCAAAAAGGCGTACCTAGCTTGATTCCGTATTTGCAACCATATACATACCTGGAAATCAATCACCTTGTTCATGCATCAAAGTAAGTTGCAGGGAACTCGGAGTGGAATAGATACTTGATCTAAATAATTGCAGAGAGAGATTTGCTTCCTAGTATGAATCTGGAACCTTAAAAAATTTAATTTTTAAGGGTCCAACAAGTTCTTTGCTCGGTAACATAGTGTAGTATTAACCTTACAATCAATAACATATGTATGATATCAAGACAATCTAAACATCATGATCTCATCATTGTCTAACTCGGTAATAATTGCCCATTGAATAAATTATACCTCCCCTTATTCATCATATTCTTTCTGTGTCTTTTACCGACATCTTTATACTCATCAAATCATACTTCTCAAGATATGGCAACATCATACTAAATTAGAAAATCAATTTCTTGACATCAATGACAAAATAATAATATTAAGACAATAAACATCCTTAATCAGTTATATCCATAATCATCAACAACCTTCTCAATATCCTTATTGAAATGCCAACAATCTCTCCTTGTTTGTTATAATGCCAACATGATGATGTTGACAAAGGACCAATGATATTGATGTTGATTAATTGATAAGATAAGTTGACTAGTTTAAATGCTTGGTTGGTTGAAAAGTTCATCTTTTGATGCATGATTTGTTAAGCACAGTGTTTATTGTGTTATCTGTGTGTCATCCGCTCAAATGTTTGTCTATGTACAAAAGGGATATTTTATTGGCCAAATGAAACAAAAGCGATTATTTTTTGGATTTTTTAATATTTTCAAATTTTTAGGGTTTTTGAACTTTTTTTTTTTTGTGATTTTTTTGTACTTTTTTTCAGGACATTTTTACACTTTTTGGGGATTATTTCAAATCATTTTATGATTGTTTTTTGTGTTACTTGGGGACATTTTTCATTTTATTTTATTTCAGGGCGTTTTTCGATTTTTAGGGATTTTTTAAAGACTTTATTTGATTTTTAGGGACTTTTTCAGGACTTGATTTGATTTTCAAGGATTATTTATGATTTTTCTCCTAGTGTCTAGCAAGGCAAGGAATATGACAAATGGATAAAGAAGCCTGCTAAAAATGTTCGTGGATAGAGGGAAGACAAAGGCCATTTATTATGGAGACAAATTAAATTCAATTTCCAAGGTCTATCGCATGATGGGATAAGGGACTGGATATGACAATGTAAAACAATGGTATGGAAGGAAGTTCTTCAATTGTGTCATCTCCTTGCTCCATCTCATAATATCCCACATAAGCATTAAAAAGAGGTTCTTCAAGAGCCAACATTTCTAGAGGATAGCATAAAATAGTCTAAGTATCTTCATCTTCTCATTGATCTCGTTTCTGGAATTCTTCAAACTTCTATAGAGCAATTTTTATTTGGGCTTCATCGAGTCCCCGAGTATGACTGGTGATGAACTTGACCCGTGTAATAGAATCACCCAAATCAATGCAACATTTCTTATGTTTCTTCAAGAGAGAATCCAAAAAATCCGAAATGAATTGAAAATCCACCAATTTGTCAATAGAGGATGAAGAGAAGTCCTCTTTCTTAATTTCAGCGGTTAGCAACAAACTAAACTCTTTGATGATCACATCCACATCTAGAGCCTAATGATCTTCATCTGGGAAATTACATGGAATTTCTGATACTTTATCAATAATTTCCTTCTTTTTATCCATGCATTAGTTTTGAGTCTTTCTCATATCCTTGATAAGTTGCTCCAAAGTATTCATTTGATGTTATAAAGCTCCCTTCTTCTCTACATACATATTTCGAGAAGGAATGACACCATTTTCTATAAGAACATCTAAGTCAAAATCTGCAAGTTTCAACCATGTATCAAAGTCCTTCTCTTGTGTTTCCAACTCTTGAGAGAGGAGTTCTATAGATTTATCTACCTCAGTTTTCATAGTGTCAAGATTCTTGAATATGGTGATAGATAAACTCAGGAGTCATGTTCCTTGACTAAGCATTATATCCATCCATTCACCCATTGCTTTGCTCCATGAAGTTGCTTGCTCGACTCTCTTCATGACCTATTCATCCAATGATGAAGTCATTGGTTCAATTGCTTTAGAGGAATTGGTCACCTTGATTAGAATAGTAGTGAGTTGTTCAACTTGTGCTTTAAGCTTATCTTTCTTAATTTTTTCCTTATCATACCTATCAATGAGAGCATCTAAAGCTATTTGAATATCTCCTTTGATACAGTCGTGAGTTTTTTGCCCAAATCAACCTTTCTAATGGTATAATTTGAGTCTTGAATTTGATCAATGTCCTTATCAGTAGGAGGAATGACAATCTTAACATATTTGTTCTTTTCTTTGTCTACCTTCATCTTGGATAAGGTCTTGGCTTTCTTGGTAGTTTTGGGCTTAGTGGAAATAAGCTAACTAAAATCAAAATTATCTGGAGAGACGGCTTGTTTCTTCTTCTTCAGAGAATTGGAGAATAACCATGATGGTAAAGAGGGATCATCATCAACACCAGTGACTAAAGCTTGAGATGGATTTGCTTGTTCTTGAGAAGTAGTAGCCACAATAGGTGAAGTTGTAGTAATGATGAAAAGAATATTCTCAAGGGATGACGCGTTCACCCTGCTTAGAAGAGTACTCAAGTCATTGACCTCTTTAGTAAGATCACTTATGTGGAAGGTTTTCGGCCACTTGGCAATTATAGGTCTTGAGGTCTTCAAGCAATTTTCATTCATATTATTTTTGCACTTATCTAAATTCCTGACATAATAAGCCTATGCCGATTGCATGGTGATCAAAATACTTTTTAATATTTGGACACTTGAAGATACTGTTGAAGAAGTCCTCATCAATCCTGATAATCTTTTTGCAGCTAGTATCTTTCACACTTCTGCTAACAAAATCAAAACGATTTGCAGTTGCAGAACAAATTTTGGATCATAAGCTAACATTGGAAATGTTGAGACCAGATGAATACCGCTATTGATAGTAGGCTCCATTTTCTAGTATGAAGGTGGTTGCTCAATCCTTTTAAGAAATTGAACCAATTCCACACGACCTATGTCAGTATCCCTTATATTATCAATATTTGAAGATACTAATGAAGGTGGGAAGATCGATGTGGATCTCGCTTCTTGAACTTCATGGTCTTCTTGCCTGGAGATGGTTCTATCATCTGTACAAGAATGGTACTGTAGCAGAGAGAAATCATCAATACTTGGGAAGAACAATCAACAACCAACTTAATCATCATAAGTGAACATGATCATTGAATTTTTTGGCATATGCACACTCCAATGAGACATTGTAGGTGATCTAAGTTTTTGTCATTGATGGCAACCTTACAATCCTATGGCACCGACAAGGCATTACACCGGCACTCAGACCACTGGCACCGACAAAGAAAGGAAGCATACCGACACGGAGGCCAATAGGATTTTTGTTATATTATATTTTGTTTATTATTGTAAAATCTTTGTAAGCCGACTTGGCATCATTGTAAAATGACTCTTATATAAGAGAGATCATTGTAGAACATTTGTAAGTAAGAAAGAAGATCATATTTAGGCGAAATAAGGCAGACCTATTATGTGAATTATAGGTTAAGGGTTTATGTAAGAAGTAGAGCAAAAACCGGTACTGGATCTAGCATTATAGATGCTATTCTGAAGTAGTACAAGATACAGGATTTGTATAATCCATCATTGTAAGTCAGTGAGACTTCCCATTGAGCAGTGAGCTCTAGGCAGTTGGCCTTCCTGCATGTGCAGGCCCCTCTTGTAGCAGTAATATTATCTTATTGGCCAGTAAGTGAATATTGTGGGTCACAAATCCCACGGAGGTTTTTCCCACACAGGGTTTCCTCATTAAATCATTGTGTTATGGTGTGTTTTTCATGTGGTTGCTTTTAATTCGGTTTATTGCATTATTTCTTGCATATCGGTACACTGTTATAATATGTTCTACATGTTTTAAGTTAAGAAATTCAATTCACCAGTTAGATACTGATTCAACCCCCCCCCTCCCTCTCAGTATCTTTGGGAATCCTAAGAATTGGTATCAGAGCCTGGTCCTCTATTTTCAGAAGCCTAGCAGCTTGAGGAAGATCTTGACACCAGTAGATATGGAAAATCTAATGAAGCAACTAGAAGCAAATCTTTCAGACTATGATGCAGAGAAACTAAAAAATATCAAACTAGAAGATGATCTAAAGGCAGCTCGGGATATCAATCAGGAACTTCCAGAAAATATTACCATTTCAAGAAACAAGAGAAGAGAACTTTGTGAAAAGATGCAAAATGAGAATGATGAAAAAGAAACTCTTAATGATATGATAAACAAGTTGAAACAAGAGAGCATGACAACAAAGAATGAGATGTAGGATATGACTATGAGATTTTGTAAAGAAATTGAAGATAGAAAGAAGAATGAAGAAGATTTGACCAGAAGACTAAGTGATGCTGCAAATGAAAACACAAGACTTAAGTTATGAAAATGATTTGTTGAAGATAGATCTGATGCACACTCAGAATAACTCCAATGAACTTATGAGGTAGAAAGAAGTCTTAGAAAGAGAACTAGATACTGCAAATCAACATAAAGAAAAATTCAAGAAAAGCTCAGAGGAACTTGGTAACTTGTTGAAGAATCAAAAACCTAAAGGTGACACTTCTAGAATTGGCTTTGAAGTTAGTGAAAGCTCTGGTACTGCAAACACATAGGATCATAGCAAACCGGTAAGGCAACCTAATGCTTATAAATTCAATGGAAAATGCTTTAACTGTAATAATTATGGTCATAGAGAAAATGAATGTAGATCTAGAAATTATCAGAATATCAACACACCCACCGACCAATGTTCAAAATGCAACAAAGTCGGTCACAACTCTGAAAATTGCATAATGAATGTGAGATTTTATGTTTGTGGAAGATTTGGACACCTATCTAATCAATGCAAAACTCAAACCGACATAGGTTATGGGAAATCTATTCAGAAGAATAATGTGACTTGTTATGCATATAACAAGATTGGGCATATTGCAAAATTCTGTAGAAGTAAAGGATCACCGGAAGACAACAAAAGTTCTAGCTTGAAAGGTAAAGAAAAGGTTGAAGAGGTTAAGCAAGAATTCTCAAAACAATGGATTAGAAAGTCAGACCTAAATATTGTTGGGAATACTCCTCCACTGGTAGAACCAATCAATGCTTCACCGGCAGGACAAAGTGATGCTTCACCAGCAGGACAGAGTAATACTCCACCGGCAGGAAGCTCTTCATCAAATTGAAGAAAATTTTCTTGAGGGTTTGGAAATCAATGAGACATATGCTATAATTCCCTTGATTAATGGTGAGAAGTTGGAAATTACTTCTATACCGGCAGACAATGTTAAGTGACTACTTAACCGGCATGCATTAAATGTGGTAGATGGCAAAATAAACATTATAAATTTGTGGTTTTGGCTCCATTTCACTTCACCGAGATTTCAAACATTCGAAGAGTGCGAAATTTGCAGAGCTAAGGGATTTCGAGCAAAGAGGCAAAGCACTTCAGAATCAATCCATCCAAAAGGCAGAAAAAGGTATTTATCATGGCATTCTCCTCTGCACTTGAATTCATAGCAAACCCTACAGTAGTCAAGGTTATAAAACACCCTAGGCCCGTATTTCAACTAGTTCCCAAGGTAGCTAAGAAAGATGACAATGTAGGTGCTTTTTCCCAAATTCCAAAGGGAGTTATTTTCACAGAAGATCCTCGAATATATATTCATTGCAACATAGAGGAATTAGGAGATGAAGAAATCAAAAGCATGTATAAGACTGTTATATGTGACAATTCTGGTAATGTAAAACTAGAACATAAAATTGTTGAAACCCTAGGATTCACTGAAATCCTCTGCATTCCCAAATTTCCCAAGGAGGTGATTAGGATAGTTTTAGGCAGGGTACATGGTTCATTCTTTTGGCTTGATTCAGTACACAAAATAACAAAGGAAGTTGTGAAAGCAGTAACAGGGTTACCTTCCACCAGTAACAGACCAGACAAAACCAAGGTGGTCTCCAATGACCTAGTAATGAACTTTACTGGTGCAACATCAGACAGAAGGTCTCTGAGAGTTAATGATGTGACTGATATAAATGTGAGATTTGTTAGCATGATTTTAGGGTACAAAGCAACTCATGCAAATAGACTTAACTTAGTTTCCAGTTTATGCATTAAAAGTTCTTATGACATGGTTAAAGACAATGTGAAAATTGATGTATGTGAATGGTTAAAAGATGAGTTGATTGATAACTTAGGCAAAATCAAGAAGGATAAGAAAGGAACTTTTAGATTTGGAAATTTACTTGTATGCTTGATGCTACACATAACTAAACAGGTTCCTGGTATTGGCCATAAGAATCTTGGATTTGATATACTGGTAGGAAAACAGTTAACAGACCTGTTCAATAACATGGATGAGAACAAAGAAAAGAACATTCATGACTATTTTCAAGCACTAAAGGTCAGGATGAACAAAAGAATCAGACTATCACATAAAATTGTCAACAAATACATAGATGATATATGTTTTGTAATAAAAAAGGATGAGATATGGATGGAAGCAGACATCCCAAGAACAATCTGGGTAACAGAGATGGGTTATGAGACTGATGATCATATAATTGAAACTTATGCTAAAGCACTTCTAGAAGCACCAAATGAACCAAAGGAAGAAGTATTTGTGTAATGTCCCCACTTTGAAATAAAATTCAATAATAAATGATAATAATAAAATTAAAATATTTAAAATTAAATTAAAATATAAAATAAAATAATTAAATATAATTAAATATGATTAATTAAAAATTAATTAAGTTAATGAAAAGTCAAAAGAAATGAAAGGAAAGGTTGTGACTCCCTCAACAATGAGATATAAAAGGGAGAAGAGAACCTCATTTGAGGGGGGGGATAATTTGGAAATGAGAAGTGCAGATCTGATTTAAAATGATAAGTGCAGATCTGATTATGAGAGGTTGTGTCCCTTTCAAAGGGCAGAAATAATGAAGAGTTGCACTCTATCAAAGGGAATGGTGAAAGGGTGTGTCTCTTGCCAGAGGCCATACATGATGAAGAGGTGTGACCTCTCCCTCACATTGAGAGATATAAAGGAAAGGAATCAAAAGCATCTAGTAAGAGCACCATGGATCAGATCAGATCAGAACTGTTATTAAGTTACAGGCAGTAACATCCTTGTTCTTGGTGGTATGCATGGGGATGTGTTTAATAAGTATCCTTAATATTAAATATATGAAGCCCAATAATGTTCTTATGCAGAATTAATAGTAATACTAATATGGACTGCAATATGTATGATAGTCATACTTAATTTCATATACGTATTCATAATACATAAGAAATATATATACTTATTGTTCTAGTTGATATTGTGCTCCTCCAAGTATAGATATTATGGTCATTAATTGCCATTAATTGGCTAACTGGGTCTGTATTAGTTCGCACATCAATCTATGAATTTGGTGATTCAATGCCTTAGCCAATTTTCGGTCCCTTTAATCTTTGATGTTGCCATCGAACTATGATGCCTGTCGACTATACATATCTTCATCTAGATTTATTCTATCTTGTTTGTCAATATGGATTCTTTATGTTGAAATATAGCTTCGGTTGGATTATTCAGGGTCGACTTAATCATTTGAGTGGCCTATTGGCCCTTCACAGTTAATAAATCATATTAGTCACTTATCAACCTTGCAATACAAACCCTTCACTTTGACGCGTTAGTTATATTGCCACCAAAGGTTGTATTAATCAAACATAACTAATGATTATGAGAAGACGTAATTTTTGAAGGGACGTAAACATGGAACCGATCTTGGAAGAGTCATGATGATTGGTTTCATCTATCCACGGATATATGATTCGATTCATCTACTCTTCCAAGAAAAAGGGAATCATCTAACACCTACAGCAGTTCGTATTATTTCTTCTAGCAATACATCGAATAAATACTCAAGCAGGTCACGTATTACTTAGCAGTCCATGTTCCTTGTTTCTGCAAATCGACCATCATTAACGAGACCGCGGGGAGAATTGGTTGGAGGTAATACCACTACCACTTATCCGCCTCTAATGGCAGTTAATCTTCAATATGCGGAAGACCCAATATGTAGCGATCAACACTATGGCAAGTTTCAATAACATCATTAACATGTAATCACATCAGCATGCTGGCCGACCAGATTGTTAAAGTAAATTATTATAGTAAAGACGATATTAATAAAGTGCGATTTTTGTTAAGGAACAAGTGTGCGATTAGTATTTGCTAATCATTAAAGGAAAAAGAAAGTTATCCCAAAAGGTGCTATTCATCAAATAAGAAGTTAAATTATGAGACATTGTTTCTTTCAAGTGAAGTTGTTTCTCTCACCATGAAGGGGCATCGAGGTATATATATTAAGAACTATGAATAATGAAATTAATCAGCTAATGAGGAAAATAAACAAGCACTTGTTAATAACTTACTGAAGAAAATCTTACAATTTTAGTATATTTAAATAGATCAGGTAGGGGACATTACAATTTGGTAGTGTTGAAACCATAAAGAAACATATTCAATCTAAGAAGAGAGTGAAAAAGGTTGAAGCGATTGTGAGAAGAGGTTCTAGGCAGGCTAAGGCTATTAAAGAAGATGTATTAAAACAAACCAGTATCACTGAGGATGAGTTAGGAACTCTACAGCCTGAGACTCACCTATCACCGGTAGCTACTTCTTCGGAAAGTGACATGCCTACAGCTTTCAAAAGAGTTGTAAGGAAAAGGGATCCTTCACCAGCATCCACACCTTCGCCTAGAAGGACTAGACAAAAACAATAGGCAGTAAGGTCACCAGTTAGAAAGACAATACCAAAGAAAAAATTGACACCAAAGAAGAAGAAGACTAAAAAAAACTTGGCCCCTCTTGAAAAATTGCTATATGAAATCACAGAGGAAGGGAAACTCAAAAACATAGGAAAGGTCTATGATACACTGTCAACAGATGACAAAGAACAAGTTGAAAACAGTGTTATTTTACACATGGACATCTATAAGAAATTCTTAATGGAAGTAATAGATGATCTACCAGATGAATTGTTCAAAAGACATGAAGCAAGAAGACAAGATGTTGTAGAGCTTGATAGGAAAATCAAAATTGAAAAGTTACTTGTTGTTTATCCAGTAAACTCACCTAAGGAGATAGATGACATAATTGCAAAAGCCAACCGGTCAGTATTCTCTACTGCACACTGACATATTGCATTAATGGTTGGAAGAGTGAATGAAGTAACAGAGGAAACAGAAAATGCATGGGACATATTTCTTGTTGAGAAAGAAAAATAGGAAGAATACAGGAACCCCAAACCAATAAAGGTATATCAGAAGGAGAGAGACAAAGGAAAAAGAAAGGTTGGTGGACCTCTAAGTATCAAAGTTAAAGATAATTTATCCCCACCACCTCAAATTGCATCACCGGTAAAAACTACTGAAGATCAACTGGCAGATGAGAGTATGGACACAGAGGATACAAATCCTAATCTAGCGGTACTGTACATAGTTGATGTTGATACACAAAAGGTCAACATTGTGATAGACAAAGAAACAACCAGCAAAACAGATATGGCTAGTGAGCCACCAGCAACTGATAGCATTGATAATATAATAGAGCAATAGGTAGAGACTCAGACTGAGACTAAAACAGAGCAACAAACAGAGAGACAAGCAAAGCAACAGGCTCCAGAACAGGAACAGGTTCACATGGAAACAGTGCCACCGGCAACAGGGGAAGATCAAAAACCATTGCTTAAAGAAATGGAAACATAGACTGACCTACCAGAGGTCCCTGCAAGTTTGGTTACTTCCTCCACCGGCAGAATTCAGAAGTTGGTTCCTCCTCAACAGGTTACAAATCAACAAATGTAACTGAAGTACTTTTGGATTCCATCAAAAAGATAACAGATTGTAGTTCACAGGCTTATAAAGCTATAGATGACACAATCCCAATTTTGAAGGTAATAGCTCCTAACTGTAACATAGACAATAAGGATTCTTTAAAACAACTTGATACCTTGTGTAAATACATCACTAAGAACATAGTGACTATTGAGCAAATAAAGGAAGAGACATTGAAGAATAAGGTAGAAATTGAAAAGCAAAAATTCTTTGAAGATCAGATAAAGAAGTGTACTAGGGAATTTGACACACTTCTACCGAAACTATGCAACTTATTAAACGAATTTAAAACTCTGTATAAAGATACTTGCAAGAAAAACTTTTTGACAGTAGACATAGATAAGAAAATGAGCAAGGTACAGGATGAAATCAATAAACTTGCAGACAATTTTGTTAACTCACTTGATACATTATCAGTTTTTGAGCAAAGGATAACCAGTTCTGAGGAAGAATTACTTAAGTTATAAAGAGAAAAGGAGAGAATAGTAAATAAGGCAAAGCATTTGAGACTAAGACTGAGTCTAAGATTGGACTATCTAGCATCATTACAGAAGGAAATATCTAAGGCACTAGTACAGGGACAGAGAACACCGGCAGAGCATATGCAACACCTCACCGGTATAGTTAAAAGAATAGAGATGACAATAAAGGACGACAAGAAGTTTATGGAAAGTATAAAATTGATTTTGGCAGATCTTTTTCAAATTGTAACTACCCAGTTACAAGGTTGAGTGAGACTACAACTCTACTAACATCTTGGCAACCTTTGTCATTGATGCCAAAGGGGGAGTAGTAGTATGAGAAAATAATCGACAAAAGACTTATCTGCTCAGGGGGAGCTCTTATATTTTTGGTAACATATTTTTGGAAACATTTTTGGATTATAGTTTTGGATACACTTTTATATTTTCTCATGAGTGTTGCCATCAATGCCAAAGGGGGAGATTGTTGGCATATGCACACTCCAATGAGACATTGTAGGTGATTGAAGGTTTTGTCATTGATGGCAACCTTACAATCCTATGGCACCAACAAGGCGATACACCAGCACTAACAAGATCAAACTCTACACCGGCACTCAAACCACCGGCACCGACAGAGAAAGGAAGCATACCGACACAAAGGCCGACAGGATTTTTGTTATATTATATTTTGTTTATTATTGTAAAATCTTTGTAAGCCGACTTGGCATCATTGTAAAATGACTCTTATATAAGAGAGATAATTGTAGAACATTTGTAAGTAAGAAAGAAGATCATATTTAGGCGAAATAAGGCAGACCTATTATGCGAATTATAGGTTGAGGGTTTATGTAAGAAGCAGAGCAGAAATCGGTACTAGATCTAGCATTATAGATGCTATTCTGAAGCAGTACAAGATACTAGATTTGTATAATCCATCATTGTAAGTCAGTGAGACTTCCCATTGAGCAGTGAGCTCTAGGCAGTTGGCCTTCCTGCATGTGCAGGCCCCTCTTGTAGCAGTAATATTCTCTTATTGGCCAATAAGTGAATATTGTGGGTCACAAATCCCACCGAGGTTTTTCCCACACCAGGTTTCCTCGTTAAATCATTGTGTTATGGTGTGTTTTTCATGTGATTGCTTTTAATTCTATTTATTGCATTATTTCTTGCATACTGGTACACTGTTATAATATGTTCTACATGTTTTAAGTTAAGAAATTCAATTAACCAGTTAGATACTGATTCACCCCCCCCCCCCCCCCTCTCAGTATCTGTGGGAATCCTAATAGAATTTGGTGTCATTATGGTTACAAAACCCTCATTGTATCATGGTAGAACAAGTGTAAATCGATCCTGCAAACCCTATTTACATGTGTGTGCATTTGGTGTAATTTGGGTCCGTAGACTCGAATTGCATTTCAATCTAAGTGTGGATCACAGGTGTAGTTCAGGTTCATAGACCCAAATTGCACATTGAGAAGGGAAGAACAAAATTGAGTGCAGTTCAAGCCTACAGATCCGAACTACACATGAGTAAAACATATCATTGGTGTAGATCGGATCCATAGGTCCAAAGTACACCTAAAAAGTGCATTAGATATAACAGGCGTAGGTGGAATCAACAACTTCTAACTACACTAAGGAAGAGCACAAAATGGTGAGGTTTGGGTTTGTAAACCCGAACACCAACACGGGTTGGTGTGGTTTGGGTTTATAAACCTGAACCTCACCGATAACAACAAAAGCATTGGAATGAATGACTTGGTGCTCTTCAAGTTTACAAGCCCGAACCACACCAAGTAAATGTGTTTTTCAGGTTGGTAAACTCGAATACTGCCTCTACAAGAAACAACATATTAATCAAAGAATAAAGGAACACAGTGCTATTCGTGTTTACGGACCTAAACAACACCATGCGAGTCGGTAAACCCGAACAACACCACACACAAACAAAGGGGCAAATCAATGATAAAACAAAATGGTATTCAACTTGATAAACCTGAATACCACCATACATTAGTGAGATTCGAGTTCACCAACCCAAATACTACCAAGGATTTGAGGTAAAAACATAATGAGGAATGGTGTATTCAAGATTTTAAAATCCGAACATCGCTTCACAAATAACATAATTCAGTTAGGGTTTGTAGACCACGATCACACTAAGCCAAGGATAAGAGATTCGAAAGGGAAAGGTGGCCCAGATAGGGCATGAAAACAAAATGATGAAAATAATAGGAAAAACCATGGAAAGGAAACTCATAGGTGAAAACTTGAAAGAAACCCTACAATTTCAGAGGAGAAGAATGCTCCACGAATTCGCCCTCAAGCAAAATGATAGATCAACTAGAAATAATGTAGGTGTGAAAAGATTAAAAATGAAATATAAAAGTCCTAAATCAAATTGACATAGGAGAAATTAAATCCGACATGAAGTGCAATTAATAGGTGCAAATCGAGTTCATGAACCCGACTTGCACTTATGGCTAGGTCAAGGTGCATTTTGAAAGGAAACTTGCAGCTAACTTTATGATAATTTCTGCATAACCCAATTGAAATCTTAATCAGATCAACACATAGAATCCACATGCAAATAATAGAAAACATACCCATGAAAATGTGTCACAAGATATATCCTGGGAAAACCCTCATGAGTGAAAATCTCAGCCTCCAAAAGCATCATCCACCATGTATTGTCAGCAATGCCTCCATTACAATACAACTATGGAAAGCTTTTGAAACCTAACCATAACCAAGCACTCCATGTGACCAAGCATGAATCCACATATCCCATGCCATGCTTCCTTCACAAATGCTAACTTGGCTAACTGACCAACCCAAACAACTACCCTTGTGGTTGATTTTATAAACACAAACTTCCACAAAATCACCAAGTGGTATTACATCAAAACCATGTGCCCAAAACCACGTGACAATAAAATATAATATTTTTCCTACCTACCCTTGACCCACATTTAATATTGGGTACTTAATCACAATTAATTTCCCCAATATTAAATAAATACAATATAACAATACCAATGTGTCAATACAACTCATCAAGTGGTTAGAAAAATATTCCAAGGGAATCTTTACATATTGCACGTCCATCTAGGTGCTCCTAGATGCAACAATACAATATGATATTACAATATAATTCTATGTCCACCTCACACAATAATAAAATAATACAATAAAACATTATTTTGCAAGGTGTACAACACCATTTTCCCAACATTCTCCCACTCGTTGTATACATTGTATAAGGCCCAAGAAGTAATTTGTCACAAGAACAAGAGACTGATCTCTCCATGCACATATAGCATCATGGAATCCATGTGCTCCATCAAGATACCTGCAACAAGAAACAAAGTGACCACCATCTCATACATGAATGCTCCCACCCTCCATCATGCCACTGCCATTGGACATGAAAAGACTATCCAAAGAGAAAGCCACACAATCTGTAACAATAAATGATAAGTCCCATACCAACTGATATCCGAACACAAACACCAATCTAAAGGTATACAATGCAAAGGTAGTTGTTTACATAGCTAAAATAACATCCACAACAATTTCTAACACATCAACTATACATGCCTCTAAGGCATACAAACCAAGTGAACAGCATCTCATAAACATATGCAACTTATAACATGCAACCATAAGCTCCAAGTGCAATCCATATCATATGTGTACACCAAGGAACTCCCACTGCATAGGTAATATCAATATCAAAAATGAATCCACTAACAACATATAGAAGTGTAACCATATAGTATCAAGAACATCCACAACAATATGAACATCATGTAAACCGATAACCTACAAGTACCACTCTCACACTATGTCTCCAACATTATCCCATGTTCTTCACACCTACAAAAGAAAGAGATAAAGGAACCTCTATGCCATCTCCCACATGACATATCATGAATACAAACTGTAAAGCGGAAAATCGCGATCGAACCCTAGTTGCTCTCCCCTCTTCCAACTCCAAGGAGAGAGAAGGGAGATTCACTCTAGGGTTGATGGTTTTCACTTAGGAGGGACTTTACATTCAAAAGAGGGGTTGAAACCCACAAGATCCAATCCCACGCAATGCAAGATTGGATGCTAAATGCGTTTCAAGGGTTGTGATAGCAAGGATACCCTCTTTTGTAAAGAATGTTGATAGAAGAATTGAGCTAGGAATGCATAGAAAGTGACAAAGATTCGCTTATAAACTGAAATAGGGATATAGGATGAAGTTGCGGACCTGGAATTAGCAGTAAAATGTCGATACGGCGCTGTCCTGCAAATTTGAGCAAAAGTTGACGAGACGATGGCGCCCGGCATGCACACGGTCCTCCGAAAAATCCGCGAAACGAAGGGGGATCTGTTCGTCTCTGCACAAGGATTCCAGATCTTCAATTTCAGCCGCGTACTTGCAACCTACACACAGAAAAGCGAAGACGATTGGGGGGTTAGGGATTAGGGGTTTGCCTTTACGTCAAACCCCGGTTTTGGAATTAACCAAGAAATGAGAAATGCTGTAAATGTAATGTAAAACAAGTACTAATACCTTGTTGTAAGGATGTTTGTATCCTTATGTGCGAAGGTATAGATGTTGTTGTTTGTTGTATGTTGTATGTTGTATGTTGTAGCATGTAATGTGTTGTAAGTGATCTCCTCTTCAATGGTTGAATCCTTGTCTTGAATTCAACACTTAGCCTTGAATGGAGACTTAGAAGAAATGCTTGAATGCTTGAATGCTTGAATGTTTGAGTATAGTTTCCACGCCTTTTCCATCATATCGAATGAAAGAGGAAAATGCCATTTATATACTTGTCAATTAGGGTTAATAGACTAATTTTCCCGACCTTAGGCTAACCAGGAAAGTTAATTTTCCAATTTGCAAACATAAAGACCCGAAGTCCAAAAGAGACCGGGCCCAAAATAGGACCCAGGGACCAGGGCGCTGGGCGCCATGGTCCTGGGGGACCAGGGCACTGGGCGCCCTAGTCCTGAAGGACCAGGGCGCTAGGCGCTCTGGTCCCACCTCTTGGGACAGCAGGGTGCAAAAAAATGCAGTTTTCAGTGTCATAATCAGGTTTCGGGGTCTCCATTCAGGTTGCGTGTTGCGTCGCCATCGTGAAGACCGAAATGCAGTCGAAATTGCAAGTGTCGCAATTTTAGGATGCTACATTTAGCCCCCACTTTAGCGGGAGTATAGGCGTACGCCAATACTTTCGGTAAAGTACAAGGAAACAACATTGAAAAACTTTCACCACGTCAAGGAGGCAAGATACACCAAGCCCCTAGTGGACTAAGGATCTTATGACTTCGATTGACAAAGTAAAAGGGAAGATCACGAGGGAGAACCATGACTGTCAGTAGTAAGGTTCCCTCACTATGAGTCATGCAAGAAAGATATCAAAAATTTTCAAGGCAAGGTTAAATTTGCCAAGAAATTTTAAAGTATCTTGAAAAGATATGAACGGGATGTATGCCCCCCTACGTTAAAGCGATCGCACACGCCTCACCGGGGGTGATTGCTTTAAGGTAGTGATACATATAAGAAATGAGAAAGGAGAGGAGCACGTTATCACAAGGATTTAGCCCCCAAGTGTGAGATAAGCCCAAGGATAATAGACACAAAACACAAAGCACAAGGTGACTTCGCTTTCCTCGGGGTCAGTATGCTGTATGATAATTCATGTATATCATATGTATGTATGCATAATTGTTCTTCATTCCCCAATCAAGGAAGGTCACCTAGAAGAAGGGAACACATGTGTCTTTTGAGTCAACATGAGAGAGATCGAGAGATCTCAATGCTTTGAATCGTCCTCAAGTAGACAACACTAAGGACAACAAATAGAAGAATGAGAATAACATATAGAAGAAGTAACAAAAGAGAGGGGGAGAGAATCTGCTATGCTAATGAAACTAGTCTAGCATGTCATCTACCCCCCGATCTTGCTGATCAATGTTTCGGGAAGGTAGGGAACACGCTAGAGGAGGAACATCCAACATAGCAGATGGAGCTATCACAAGATCCAAACAAGGGCTATGTTCATGTTCCGAGCCACATTGTTCTTGTCTAGGAGCTAGGATAAGTGCTTTAGAAAATTCGTTAGATAGATGGTTATCAATATCCACAAGTTTATATTCAATATCAGAATGAACAGGAGTAACATTTGCATCATGAATAACATTTTCATCTATATCATCATCAAGATTTATAAAAATAGGATCTTTAACTCGCACAGGATCAAGACCATCATGCATCTTATGTTTAGGAGATTTCGGCTCAATCGTCGATTGAGGAGAAAATGGAATAATGCTTGTTGAAGGTGTTTTTGGGGATTGCAAAGTTTGAGAAGCAGCTGCTTGAGCTCTAAGATGACGCTTTCGTCGGCATTCACGTGCAGAAAGATTTCATCTAGTCTTAGTAGGAAGTGGAGAAGATTGAGGAGGAGGAATGTTCTCATCCTTATCACTTGGGTGTTTAGGTTGTGGTCTCTTAGGCTGGATAATAGGAGAAGAAGAAGGTCTCTTCTCTCTATAGAAGGAAGGAGGAGGAACTGTTCCATATAAAGGAGGAATTTTTGGTTTAGGAAGGAGACCAAGTCCATCATGATGAGGAGGTATAGGTCTACTCTTAGGAAGTTTATTAGATATAGGCATAGTCACATCCATAGGAATGGGTTGGGAATCTTCTTGAGGAAAAACATTGGTTTTATCGTTCAAAGGAAGAACTTCCTTCTCAAGAATGATAGGAATGTCAAGTTTGGGTGTTCTAGGTTCACTTAGAGATAGGATCATATCTTTTATCCACTTTTGATAAGATTTGAAAAGATGATCACTTCACGGAGGAAGAGATTGGAATTGTTTAGGCCAAAAATAATCAATAGGAACGCTAGAAGTTCTTTCAACTGGTTTAAAGAGACTATGATTGACAGTAACAACTTCACCATTATGGGGAAATTTCAAACACTTGTGAATAGGAGAAACAATAGCTTTCATGGAAGATAGCCAAGGATAGCCAAGCTTCACACGAAATTGTTCGGATGATGGAATAATAGCAAAGTTCACATCAAGGGACCTGTTATGGACCTCAATAGGTAATGTAATAGAACCAATTGTAGGAGAAGAAAATGCATCAAATAATTTCACAACCACATTTGTTTCATCATAGATCACTTGATTCAATTGCAAAGTAAAAAGAAATTCTTCAGTAATGACATTAACCATACAAGAAGGATCAATAAGCACTCCACGGCAAGGTGTATTCTTGACTTTTGCAACTATATATAAAGGACCATCAGGTGCCCTGATAGTTTCACTGGAATCAAATGTGATGGAAGGTTCTTTAGGGATTTTCTGTTGTTCCACAAAGTTAATCACATTCGGAGTCATAGACACAAGATCATCAGGTGAGACAGAAGAATCAGTAGTATCAATCGCATTAGAGGTATGAGAAGGCAATGGATCAGTAAAAATCTGAAGATTTTGGTTAGGAGGAGCTACAGATTTGTTGCCTTTATCATTCACACCAGAAACAGAGATAGTATTATTATCAATCAAATCTTGAATTTTCCCCTTTAAAGCAAAACATTTTTCAGTATCATGCCCAGGTTGACGATGAAATTGACAAAAAGATTTGTTATCAAAATAAGGTGAAGTAATCTTTGCAGGATCAATTTGCCTTATAGGAGGAAGAGTAAGCAGATTTTGTTCCAATAACTTATTCATAATACTATGCAATGATTCATTCAAAGGAGTAAACTTTCTTTCTCTCTTGAAAAACTTAGAAATAGGAGACACACCTGATGCTGCATTCACATTGTTGTTGATGATGTTTTCGTTGAATTTAATGGACTCTCTGTTCGGTTTAAACTTCCCAAATGGTTGTTGACTACTATCACCCTTATCACTCGGAGCCATAGGATGTGATTGTTCCATTTGACTCACAGTCAGTTGATAATTGTGAAGAGTTGCGCACAACTGTTGGAAAGAAGTAAACTCAGAAAACAGGAGTTTGTCTCGAATGTGTTTTTGTAAATTAGAAATAAAGATTCTTTGAATATCATTGTCAGGCACTGGAAAAGAAATTTGAGCATACAAATGCTTATATCTACCAATGAAATCAGTCACTTTTTCTTTAACACCTTGTTTACAATGCATTAAATCAATCAAAGTAACTTTAGGACTTATATTGTTTTGAAATTGTTGAATGAAAGCATTTGCAAGTTGTTCGAAAGAAGTAATAGAATAGGAAGGCAACGAGCAATACCATTGTAGGGCTTTGTCTCTTAATGTTCTAGTAAACAGTTTTGCAAGTAACCTTTGGTCATAAGCAAAATCAGTACATATTGTTTGAAATGTCTTAACATGTGTTAGAGGATCACCCTTACCATTATAAACCTCCAAATGTGGGATTTCAACATGTTTAGGGGGGATAGCTCGAACAATGTCAAGAGAAAGTGGGCTCGCAACGTCAAATGTGGGCACACTAAACTTAGATTGATTCATAGAGGCAATTTGTTGCTGTAAAGAAGAGACAGTTTGTGCAAGATTGTTAATGGTCGCTTCAGTCGAAGAGTTCATATTAGATGTGTTAGATTGTGATGGAGGTGTTATGTTATTGAAAGAAGGTAGAGAGTAAGGTGGTGGGACACTATGATAGTTAGTCATAGGAGATGATTGGACAGGAGGAACACTACAAGGAGGAATGGAATGGTTAAATGAATTGCCCCCTTGCGTCATGTTCATTTGTGAAGATATAATAGGAACACTCATTGAAGGAATGAATGAAGAAGTTGGATTGAATGAAGGAAGAGGATTGATTGAAGAAGAGGGATTGCCCCCATGACTAGTGATCATAGGAGGAATGTCTTGTGTTGAAGTAGTCATTATGTTTGATGTAAAAGTAGGTATGCTAGCAATAGAAGTCGTCAAAGGAATAGAATGATTGTCTTGAGTAGGAGGTTGTGTATAACCTAAGGTTTCGGCACAACTTTTCATAGGCATCACATTTGAATCCACAATGTGTGCAATACCACGCAAAATATCAATTCCATTCTTATCACTTTGAAGCATACGTTTTAGACCCTCAATTAAAGGAAGAGCTTGACTATCAGGGTATTCTTGAGACATCCATTGTCGAAAATCGTCAAATTGGTTATCCAATTTTGAAAGTTGTTCTACAGAAACCTCATGGAGAGATTCTTCATCATTAAGAGGATTAGAGGAATTACCCATGTCTCGTTAAAAAGACCATTCAAATTAGGTTCCATCTCCTCAGTAATTAAACCTTGGAAGGACTTAATTCTAAGACTTCGTCTAACGGGAATAGTGTAGGTAGGGCTTATTGTTGTAAAACTCATGCACTAAAGAAAGAGAGAAGATTTTGAATTTTAGAGGTAACAAATTTCAGTAAAGCCAGCCAATCTTCTAGATTTAAGCTGTTAAATACAATCAGGACAATCTCCCGAAATTTCGGAAAAAATGTCTGGGACCGTGGCGCTCGGGGTGCACACGGTCCTCGCAACTTTTTTCGAAATTTGCAGCGATGAAAGTTATGATGATTTTACAACTAACCTGAAAAAATTGAGTGATTTTACGATCTGTAGATAGGCCAAATTAAAGTTGCAAT
Source organism: Cryptomeria japonica (assembly GCF_030272615.1). Lineage (NCBI taxonomy): Eukaryota > Viridiplantae > Streptophyta > Pinopsida > Cupressales > Cupressaceae > Cryptomeria > Cryptomeria japonica. Next base: position 57,039,727 of record NC_081415.1, on the reverse strand, counting down.
CTCAAAATTGAACCCTACCAAGATTGTCGAAAAATGCAAAATTTGAATTTTGAAAAAGAGAGGGAAACTGAAATTTTGAATTTTATGATTTTAGAGGGAATACCAAAAGCAATGCAAGTTTTGAAATTTGAAAGTTGACTCAATTTCACGCAAAATTCAATTCTGAAAGTGGAAATCAAAGTTGTTGTAATTAAGCACTTAATTTCAAAAGTCATAAATTGCAAAAATTTGAATAAAGCATTGAAATTTCGAATGAATGATAACACACTTTTCAGATTTAGGACTGTAAGAAACACAATTTTGACACAAATTTCAATTTCAACAATTTTTGAATGATTAGAAGCCTCAATCCAAGCAATCGCTAGACCAACTTTGACTGTAATTTTGAAGGTGTTAAAATTGATAAAATCGGCCAAAATTCTAGATTTTAGCAGAAAAATACAGTAAGATCTAGCTCCCGAAATTTCGGAAAAAATGTCGGGGACGATGGCGCTCGGAGTGCACACGGTCCTCGCAACTTTTTTCCAAATTTTCAGGGATGAAAGATATTGTGATTTTATTGCGGAATCCAAAGTTACAGCTGATTTGGAAATGTTTTGATCAGTGAAATTGTCGGACAAAGGTTGAATCAAGAGGGTTTCAAAAATTAGGGTTTTGACACTTAACCACTTAATTTTCAAAATTAATGCACAAATATGAATTGACAATTTGTAATAGAAGGGCAGATCTGAATAAGCATTTAACAATTAAACATTTCACAAGTTTAATTACTAAAAAAAGAAAATTTAGGGTTTTTATGCAATTCACCTCTAAAATTTTGGAAAAGATCAAACATGGAAATGTAATCAAAGAATCCAATTTTCAGATCTAATTATGAATAATCAGAAAGGATGTTCACGTTGGGTTCACCAAAATGTAAAGCGGAAAATCGCGATCGAACCCTAGTTGCTCTCCCCTCTTCCAACTCCAAGGAGAGAGAAGGGAGATTCACTCTAGGGTTGATGGTTTTCACTTAGGAGGGACTTTACATTCAAAAGAGGGGTTGAAACCCACAAGATCCAATCCCACGCAATGCAAGATTGGATGCTAAATGCGTTTCAAGGGTTGTGATAGCAAGGATACCCTCTTTTGTAAAGAATGTTGATAGAAGAATTGAGCTAGGAATGCATAGAAAGTGACAAAGATTCGCTTATAAACTGAGATAGGGATATAGGATGAAGCTGCGGACCTGGAATTAGCAGTAAAATGTCGATACGGCATTGTCCTGCAAATTTGAGCAAAAGTTGACGGGACGATGGCGCCCGGCATGCACACGGTCCTCCGAAAAATCCGCGAAACGAAGGGGGGATCTGTTCGTCTCTGCACAAGGATTCCAGATCTTCAATTTCAGCCGCGTACCTGCAACCCACACACAGAAAAGCGAAGACGATTGGGGGGTTAGGGATTAGGGGTTTGCCTTTACGTCAAACCCCGGTTTTGGAATTAACCAAGAAATGAGAAATGTTGTAAATGTAATGTAAAACAAGTACTAATACCTTGTTGTAAGGATGTTTGTATCCTTATGTGCGAAGGTATAGATGTTGTTGTTTGTTGTATGTTGTATGTTGTAGCATGTAATGTGTTGTAAGTGATCTCCTCTTCAATGGTTGAATCCTTGTCTTGAATGCAACACTTAGCCTTGAATGGAGACTTAGAAGAAATGCTTGAATGCTTGAATGCTTGAATGCTTGAATGTTTGAGTATAGTTTCCACGCCTTTTCCATCATATCGAATGAAAGAGGAAAATGCCATTTATATACTTGCCAATTAGGGTTAATAGACTGATTTTCCCGACCTTAGGCCAACCAGGAAAGTTAATTTTCCAATTTGCAAACATAAAGACCCGAAGTCCAAAAGAGACCGGGCCCAAAATAGGACCCAGGGACCAAGGCGCTGGGCGCCATGGTCCTGGGGGACCAGGGTGCTGGGCGCCCTGGTCCTGAAGGACCAGGGCGTTGGGCGCTCTGGTCCCACCTCCCGGGACAGTAGGGTGCAAAGGAGGTTCAGGCCAGGGTGCAAAAAAATGCAGTTTTCAGTGTCATAATCAGGTTTCGGGGTCTCCATTCAGGTTGCGTGTTGCGTCGCCATCGTGAAGACCGAAATGCAGTCGAAATTGCAAGTGTCACAATTTTAGGACGCTACACAAACTAATCAACACATAGCTCCAAACAACCTCCAGCCAATGTAATGTCAATACGAACATCCAAGAAGATAACCGAAACAAAGAGAAAAACACTGCAAATCAAAACCTGTAGTATCTCCTTCTACACACACCTATAAATGCTAATTGTGTCAAGTATGATCTCCTCCATAAAACCTCACATCAAAAGCATAACAACACCCAAACATCATTCAGTCCCTTCGACCAAACAAACATATGTAACATGTAATTAACATGGATGTAAGCCTCTCATAACCAAGAAGATCAAACTAATACCATTCCCAAGCCTAGGGAATACACCCAATAAGCCATCTCCCAAACTAATATCATTGACTGCCACCATCATAATAATAACTCAAATGCATGAGGAGATAACCAATTCCATGCATCTCTCAAATGAATCCTCCAGAACAAAATATCTCCATAGCTCAAGATCCATATCTATGAAAGATAAACAATAAACATAATGCACCTGAAAGGAACAATGGGCAATACCTCTCAAGTAATAAATTGTTGAGTAGAAAAAGAGTGGGGAATGAGATTGCTCCTCCAAGACATCCAAGTCATCATGACTCATCTAAGAACAATCTCCTCTCAAGTCTACACTAGGTGAATGCTCCTCGGTCTTCCTGCTGAAACAACCAACCATCCCAACACATATCTCTAATCACAAGAGAATATCAGCATCACCTATGTCTCCATGTATCCATGAATACCTGTAACTAATCAATTCATGCCAAAATCCAAATGCAACATAGCACCATCATGAAGTAATCAAACAAATGATCATGTACCCAATACAAAGAGAACTACCAAGATCAATGTCAAATCCCCAACCGCAGAATCGGGAACATAAACATGACGACATGATCTAACCATCTCCTCCAAAGAGATAACATGCTCCATATGAACATATCCAATAACCATATCATGCCAAAACTCCAATCTAGAATCAAGAGTGTACCATGACATAATATAATCCATCCAAACAACAAAGATAAACATGTCAAATGAAAGGATAAAACCACATCTATGCCAAGAACTTTGTGAGTCCTCAAGATGAAAACATCTCTTAATAGTGTACATGCAAATATAAGAGAACCCTTCTGCAACAACAGGATCTAAGGCATCCTTCAACATCTACACACAAAGAAGATCATCCACTATCCAATGGTGAATACACATCACTGCTACAAACTCCCATTGAACCGTGATACCAAGCTCTCCATAGCATCATGATAACCATCTCCAAAATGAAGATCATCCAGGTATACACACATACAACTGGAATGTCAACAATATTAAGTAAACCATGAACTCCATCTCAAGAAGATACAAAACCACCAAACAAACAATCAAGATCAAATCCTATACTATCAAAAACTCCTATTGAAAGTGTAAACAAGCTATCCATGACATCTGTTGGCATTCTACACTCTTATGAGAATAGTTGGTGTTGTCATTGATGGCAACCAATTGGAAACCAATTGGTATTCTTCTGGTAAGCCATCGACAGTTACCGGCATAGGCATAGACATCTACATACACCGGCAAGCACTTCACCGACAGCGGCAACAATGCATATCGACACCCCAGCCGATAGGGGATAAGCTTTTGTTTATTGTATTTAAATGTAATTATCTTTTGTAAAGCCGACATGGCATATTGTAAAAGACTCATATATATGTATGAGATCTTATAGGTCATTTTGTAAGTAAGAAGAGATAGAGGATGATATTGTGATATAGTTGACAACGAAGGTTTTGGTAATGGAATGAGCTTATACCGGTACTAAACCTGGCATAGTGGATGTTGATTTGAAGTAGTACATTGTATTGGATTTCATAATCCACTTTTGTAGTCAGTGTGACTCTTATTGAGCAGTGAGCTCTAGGTAGTTGGCCTTCTTGCATGTGCAGGCCCCTCATTGTAAGTAATATTTATTCATTGGCCAGTGAGTGAATATTGTGGGTCACAAATCCCACCGAGGTTTTTCCCATACTGGGTTTCCTTGTTAAACATCTTGTGTTATGGTGTGTTTTCTATGATGTCTTTATTGTTCCTATTTACTACATTAATTCTTATTTACCGGTACATTGTTTTGGGATACAAAGTTCTTAATAAGTTTAAATATTCTACTAACCAGCTAGATACTAATTCACCCCCCCCCTCTCAATATCTTTGGGACTGTCATTAATCCTAACAACATCATGATAAAACCATCCTCTAACATGAGAATTAACCAAATCCATCTAACAATTGAAGAACTCAAAGTCAACATCATCAGCTCCCAAAAGCCAAATAACCATGATCCTCAAACAAGAAGATGCACTGCCATATCAATCAGGAATCCAATCAAATAATCATCAATCAAAGCACCTGCAAATCCAACCATGTCATGCCAAAGTCCCTAAACATAAGGAACAACCATGACATCATGATCACATTCACGAAGCAAGCATCTAACTCAATGTGTCCAATTTGTCAGCATCACATAGTCAACCATGTAGGTCCCCCATCATGACTGTACTTGGTAACAAAATCTCTCCTCCACACCTTGAGAACAAAATCAGCAAACCATGTGACTAAACCAAGCCACCAATCTGAATATGCATCAACAATGAAAGGTCTATGGGCATAGACAACCCATATCCAAACCATAAATGCAATCATGTAAGTATAGACCGCCTACAAAACTGCACAACTTGTAGACCCAACAATGCAACAGACATACTCAAACCAAAACTGATAACCATGTCAACATGAGAGGAATGAAGATACAACATCGAGTGTACAATGACATCAAATAAAAATCTCCAATATGTAACATGTCATAAACTCATACTGTCACCAAAGTCAAAAGAACCCATAAACAACTCAAATCAAAATATTAGCAAATAAATCATGTCAAACATGCTCCAAATTTGAACCAATGTGTAGTGCTCTCCAAGAGATTTATGTCGACTATTCGAAGTCCAAAATCCGACTCCATATGCTCAAGTTATGACCTCTCAAAGCCGTAAAGGTACCTGTCACTTCCAGCTGACATTTCACTACCCAAACAACAAAATCTAGAAAAAATTATCAGATATCCATGAATTATGTTGAATCACCTTTCCAACGACTATAAGAAATCGAAAATCCGACATCATACACCCAAGATATGCTTCGTGAAAGAAAACCGCCAATTAGGCTATAAATGCAATCATGGACTCCAAAAAAATTTCACCAATATGCCATAAAAAATCATTTTTCATTTTCTCCCAATCTGCCAAATAAATAATATTTTTATTTTTACCAGGTGGGGCCCACTGGCCGGGCCCACCCACTGTCTGGCATATTATATATATATATATATATATATATATATATATATATATATATATATATATATATATATATATATATATATATATATATATATATATATATATATATATATATATATATATATATATATATATATATATATATATATATATATATAACTTGCGGCATTTTTAAATTTTCCAAAGTTTATTTAAAAACTTTATTTTTTATTTTAAAAATTTGGGTGGATTTTTTTATTTTTTATTATTGTTTGTTTGATTTTAATTAATATCCCCTACCTTGACGGTTAGAGGGGATAGCGGGGGCCACCAGCTGGTGGGGCCGACAGTGGTACCACTGTCGACATGGTACCCTCACAGGTGTACGAGGGGGTCGGGGTTGGCAGCCAACCTCCCATTAAAATATATATTTTAAAAAAAATAAAAATTCACTGACGCTTTTACTAATCACCCCCCTCCGCAACTTTTCATTTTTTTTATTTTTAAATTTTACAGGATAAATTTTTTTAATTTCGACGGGAATATCGATTTTTTATTTTCTTGGACCAATTTTTAGGCCGTACGGTCGTATCGTATAAAAAAATTTCAAACCTGGGCCTCCGACACCGAAATAGGGCAAATTATATATCATTTTTCGTCTCCCAGCCAACCTAAATCCATCTATGAGGTCTGTTTTGTTCCACGGGGCCATTTATAAAATATCACCCCCAAAACCCTCATTCAAAGCATTTTTCAATGATGCCCTAGATTGACCAAAATTCTTCCAACCCCAAATCTACAAACAACCCATCATACCAACAAACCCAAATAACATAGATCTGCAATAACAACCTACAAAACCATATATCTTGTCTTGTCTTTTCATTTTTTCATGCATTCATGGATTCCAACTAGGGTTATAACAACCATTTAACCAATAGCTCTGATACCACTTGAAAGGAAACTTGTAGCCAACTTTATGACAATTTCCACATAACCCAATTGAGATCTTAATCAAATCAACACATGGAATCCACATGCAAATAATAGACAACATACCCATGAAAATGTGATACAAGATATATCCTAAGAGAACCCTCATGAGGGAAAAACCCAGCCTCCAAAAGCATCATCCACCATGTATTATCAACAATGTGTCCATTACAATACAACTATGGAAAGTTTCTGAAACCCAGCCATAACCAAGCACTCCATGTGACCAAGCATAAATCCACACATCCCATGCCATGCTTCCTTCACAAATACTAACCTGACTAACTGACCAATCCAAACAACTACCCTTGTGGTTTCTTTTATAAACATAAGCTTCCACAAAACCACCAAGTGGTATTACATCAAATCCATGTGCCCATAACCATGCAACAATAAAATATAATATTTTTCCTACCTACCCTTGACCCACATTTAATATTGGGTACTTCATCACAATTAATTTTTCCAATATTAAATAAATACAATATAATAACACCAATGTGTCAATACAGCTCATCAAGTGGTTACAAGATTATTCCAAGGGAATCTCTACATGTTGCACGTCCATCTAGGTGCTCCTAGGTGCAACAATACAATATAACATTACAATATAATTCCATGTCCACCTCACACAATAATAAAATAATACAACAATAAAAATTATTATGCAAGGTGTACAACACCATTTTCCCAACACATTTCAAGTTCATGAACCCGATTTGCACCTAAGTGCAAAAGGAAAAACATAAAGAGGAGGTGAAAATCGGGTCTATGAACCCGATTTGCACCTAAAGGCCAAAATGGTGTGAATTGGGTTTGTAGGCCCGATTTACTCCTAAAACTTAAAATGGGAGGAATTATAGGAAACCCAAAACGACAACCACACACGAGGTGATAGAATCATCTCAAAAAAGCATGCATAGAGTATTTTAACTATAAATGGGCCAAACAATTGTAGGGTTACCCGAATATTTCCAAATTGGGGATAACAATTTCATCCCTATTTTATCTAATCTATTTGGGATTCTCGCATACTTATGTTTCATCCCTATTTTATCTAATCAATTTGGGATTCTTGCATACTCATGTTTCGTCCTTATATAATCTAATCATTCACAATATTGTTGCATCCTCACGCTTCATCCTCATTTTATGCACCATTTGTCTTAGATGGGTTGTTGCATCGTCATGTTGCATTCTTGAAACCAGACATTTTATATCATGTGTCTTATATAGCTTGTTGCATGCTCCAAACCAGACCAAAGTCTTAGACAAGGTGCTTCATTTGTGAAACCAAACAACATTATAGTAGGATGAGTTAACTAGTACAACATAACTTGCTAGACCTTTGGAACGACTCTTCCTTTCAGATAGGTTGACTAGCATAACACAACCTACTAGACCTTTCAACCTTGTAGTTTTCAATTTCTTAAGGTGAGTTGACTAGCATAACACAACTTTCTAGAGCTTTCAACTCCTCTTTATCTCTTTTTAGGATAAGTTGATCTAGCATAACACAACTTGCCACTTGACTCTTCCTTATTACATGGATCACACAACATAACATAATTTGTTGTCCTGTGAGAATTTGTGCTTCCATGAATCACCTAACACAATTTTCTAGCCTATGGCGTTCTTGTTCCTTCTCTATTTGTCATGCACCCATAGCGTAATACACTTTGATAACATTGGTTCATGATCTCTTCCCTTTTCAATTGGTGCTCATCCTTGTTCTTTCTATAAGTCCACTTATGCTCTTGCAATATATCAAGAATGATATTAGCAGTGAAGACATTTTGATTATCGATTTCTCTTCAACTAGTTGAATTGGGAATTTGTGTTTTAGTACTAATGTTATTTTCTTTGTGAAGGTTACTTGCATAGATTGATAATATTCTATGCTTGGGGCTTGACCACTCCTAAAATTTAGTGTCTTCCTATCCCTATCTTGTCCTACTATCAGATGTTTTATCTCTTCATTTTTACTTTACTGGGAGTATGACGATCAAATCATAGTTGACTAAAGTGGGGGTCAAATGTAGCATCGTAAATTGTACACCTTTAATTAGTGTGTCCAATTTTACACTCTCCTAGTACTCATTTTAGTATTTCCCATCCCTCTGTGAATTATGGGATCTTTATTGTAATTAATTAATATTTAATTCAATATTATAGGTCATATTCCACTTTATTACTGTAATGGGGAATGTTTTTTAGGGTTTCCACCATGAGAGGGATGAAACTCACTAATTTACCGTTACATTCAAAAGAGGGGTGAATCCAATAGATTCAATCACAAACCAGTAATGATAAGGACTTAATACTGATTGGATTCAAGGGTGTGTGAGTTGATTTGCCCTCTTTTGTGAGTTGAATTGTTGAAATTAGGTCAAAGTGCTGAAAATGAAGGTAAATATGTTGAAACAGTGAGCTACAAATGCGGGATTGAGACACAAACCTGGATCTGAGAAGTATATGCAGATTAAGACTTGATCCCCAAAAAAGCTGCAAAAAAGTCCGGACCGGAGTGCCCATCACTCTGGTCCTCCTAACTTTTCGCACACCAAAAAGGGTTGATTTTTCTCTACAAATAATGTCTATTCTAAAGATCGTAGCTTCGTACCTGTTACCTGCACACAAAAAGAAAGGGAAATAGGTTGGGAATAGGGGCTTGCCAAAGTCAAACCCCAGTTTTGGAATTAACCATGAAATAGAGATAAAAGATAATTGAATTGTTGTAAATGAAGATTCTCCTTCTGAGGGAGATGTTGAATAATGACTAAAAACCAAATGATATACCTATATGTGAAGTTTCATTCGTCTCCACATAGGATTAGGGTTTCATGAAGTCCTTGATAAAATAAAATGTAAACCTCCACTTCAATGCTTGAATCTTGACTTTATTGCTCCTCCTAAGCTTGAAGGAAAAATGATTGATTGCTCAGTTGCTTGAATGCTTGATGGCAAATTGAATTTCATGTGTATGTATTATTGTTGGACTGTTAAAATGAGAAGGGAAAGCCTCCTTTTATACTTGCCCATCAAAAAACTAATTTCCCGACATGAGTCGACACAGAGCTGGGGATCCCGCTCAAATTTGAAATAGGATAAAGGGTTTTGAAGAGGCCTAAATTGAGGAGGACCAGAGTGTGGCGCCCTGGTCCTACCCCAATTTAGGGCTAAGACAAGGTGCCATGATAATGTGCAGGGTCAAAATAAAGACATTCTTGCATGGTGCGAATAGAATTAGGCCCCAATCATGCCTAGGGCCGCAAACGCTAAGGTAGGGACCCAATGCAGTCAAAATTGTAGAAGGGTGCAATTTTAGAGCGCTACAATTACATCATCACCCTCTATTATTCAGGCCCTTACATCTAGGAGTGCCTTTTATCTTTTATTATTTCAATTTATCCTTATCCTACCCTAATTTTAACTTCCAAAACATATTTTGCATACTCATACATCATGTTTTGAGCCACAGAGCTAGAATTAGCATTAGAACCCCCTTATCTTGTACCCCTAAAAATTTGGGATAAAGTTGTCAAGACTAGGTCAGCCCACTTCTAGTCTCGCGCTTTTTTCACTTAAATTTTAGGAGGATAATTAGGTGGTCCTACCTTATCCAAATCTAGCCCCATATGAAAATACATTAAATCTAAGTCGGCCTAAAGGTGATTTTAATTATGAAAACCCTATATAAGGCATCCTCCCCAATTCATTTTCATTGTATCATCTCATGCTAGCATTACCATCCAATTCAATGAGTAACAAACTACATCAACACATCTTCGTATTATGTTTGAATTATGATTTCATGGTGAATTTTATGTAATTTATAATGTTATTACATCAACACATGGAGGACTTATCCCAAGAGAATTGCATCACTTATTGAAGGTAAAATCACTCACATTCAAGTATTTCAAATTTAGATCTAGCTTTTCCTTCAAAAGGCATACTTCCCAATTCATTTCCAATTCAATTTCTATTTCAATTGAGGGTTAATTCCAAACTTGAGGTTTGACGTAGGCAAACCCCTATCCACAACATCCTTTCTCCCCTCTTGTGTGTAGGTACAGGTCATTAACAGAGACACGAAGTTCAAGAGACCTTCAACAGATTGATATAGACCCATTCTCAGAACTTGGACCTGGTTTTTTGGGACCGAGGCACTTGGGGCACCCCTATTCTCATAATTTAATGGTATCGACAACTCACACCATGATGACAACCATTACATTGTTTGACATAATGCATCTTTACAAAAATAGTGAGGTGGTTGTGTCAAGCTAGCCATAAAAGTGTATAAAGAACACCTTGTAGCAACATTTTGACATAGAAGTAAGGAAGACCTTTGATAAAAACAATGAGCATGTCATTGTCATCAAAGCAAAAGAGTTTGACAATCTAATGATTGTTGAGAATGTGCAGTTATAATGACTATTAGAACAGTCATCATCCTATCTGACTGTCAAAAAAACAAAAATACAGTTAAGTACTGTCACATAAGAGTATTCCAGTAAAGTGTTCTCAGAATAGGAATAATGGTTTGCAAGATAACATTATGACAATAAATGATATGAGAAACTTTGACAGTGATGTAGCGAGGAAAGTTGTCAAAACTTGTGAGTAACAACTAGTAGAAGGTCAACAAAGACCTAGGGTAGTCATGTAGATGTCATAGAGCCTCATAAAAGACTTATAAGTATTGATATGCATATTTAGGGGAAAAAAGCAACAGTTCTAGGGGTAGAGAATGCAATCTATGATGACTATCAAGGTAAAAAATATAGAGAGAACAAAAAATACATGGTAATCTCTGTCAAGAGTATCCCTGCCATTTTTGCATCAAGAAGCAAGTGTAAGAAAAAATAAAAGAAGCTTCAAATTTAGTGCCAAATGTAGTCAATGGTTCATAACAATGATCTTAGCCACTGTTAGAGTAGCAACCCATTGCACACAAGTGTTTTAGCAGACTTAGAAGTAAAAGAGCAACAGTCTTTTGATTTGTACAAATTAGTACAATGACTTGCACAGAGCAATCTCAACTTAGAGGCTGGTGTGAATAATATTATCAAATTCATTAAAAGATAGATAGTAGCAGTCATAACAACACTAATGTAGAGCATATATAAACAAATGAAGATTCATTGTAGCCCTCAAGATAGCCCAAGAGGAGTCTTAACCAGAGATATGAGTATTTGCAACTCATGGTCACAGTTAGGAAAGATTCAAATGACAATGTTGCATACAGAAGAGGAAAAAATAAGTCTTATGAAGAGCCAAGAACAATAAGAAATCCTTCAATACAGGTTTGCATGACAGTAATATGAGTCATAAAGAAGGCCCTTGAAGGACGCTTGGACAGTTAAAAGGTATTATGAGATAATGAATCAAAGACATGAAAAATAGTGAGCCATCAAACACAAGGAAGAATGAGCAAGGCTTCCTTATTGTAGTCACAAAACATGTAGACATCCAAAGCATTTATGGATATAATGAGAATATATAGTCAAAGCACAATGCATAGATATGAAATAGTATTGACAGCTACTCAAGTTATTAGCCCAAATAGCCATGTTTCAAATACAGATCACATTCAAGTATGGAAAGCAATGAAGGATGGGAAATGTTCTTCAAAAGCTACTGATGTCTTAGTTACAGACACAGTATACCACCATAAGGACAGTAATTTGTCTCGGGAGACAATAGAGGCCTTTGGAAGCAGATTTAGCAGTGAAGCAAAGAGTAGTCATAACTTTTTTACAGCAGGGTAGGTACTATCCATAGTGCAGATTTCTTGAGATGCTGCAATGAAAGCCTATACACAATGTATGAGAAACAAGAAGATAATACATTCTTCAAATAGACATAATTAGAAGTATATTTGAATTTCAAATTCAAATCAACTATCAATGCAAATTCAAATTTCGAAAAAAGTGAAGGAGGGGCAGCCAAAGACAAAAATCAAGATTTGAGGGGATTTTTGAGGCCATAACAACAATCCTACCCTTGATTTGAATGCCCCCAAGGGTGACTCATCAACTAAGGGGACTTTTGGAAGCATAGACAACCAATAACTTCTAGTTCCAGACCCTTTTTGAGGAATTTTTGACTTCATCCGCCCAGTGCCTAATTTTAAGGAGAAGGAGCAGTCAATATCATCTCCATCAAGTCAAAGACAACCAAGAATTCAATTTTTCAAATGTTGAATCTCTTTCTCGATATAAGTAAAGCTTTACCCCCTCTCTTCTCTAGTTCTTACTTCCTTCTTCTTTGTATGACAACATGAAGTTGATATTGTAAGTCATTGTTTCTAAGTTTTAGCATGTACTTTCATCATTGAATTTGGTACTTCTCTGATTTATCTATGTACTCAATTGTGTTACATTTTTTGTAACCTTTGTATATAAAAATTAGACTTGTTGTGTATGGAATTCAAATTCTTCTTGAATAATCAACGAAGATTCATTTGTTCCTACACATTTTCTTGTCTTCTCCATTAAGTTGTGTTGAATATTCATTGTGACCTATAATCCTTTGTTATTTTTGCTTCAACACAATGTTTAGACAACTAATTTATGATTAAATCAAGATGTATGTTGTGTTATGACTCCATTTCAGTCAATATTATAGTATGATTCATTTCATCTTCTATATAACTAAAAAGAAGGGCCTTCATATGAAATATTTATGGCCATCATAGGATCAAATGAGCTGTGAATATGATTAGTTCTTTGTTGAAACAATTGAAATCAATAGAAAGTTAGTTTAAACAAAGCATTTTTGGTGCATCACCTATCAATAGCAGTAGTTTCATTTCCAAAGCATCTCCTTATCCCTTTTCTTCAGCAAAGACCATAGTTTCTATGATATCTAAAGGGGAGCTGGCCCATAATCTAGAGGTTCATCTTCGCAATGAGAAACCCATTGGCTTGAAGATGTTGGCATGTTTCATGGGATTGTTGAGCATCACACTTAGCTTTCAGGTGCAAATCCCCCATGACAACACTAAGCAATCCTAAGCAAGTTCATTGAACATACATTATTGGGCAAGTATCTTTAGATTTGACTATTATGGAGCAACAAGCTACAACAAGCTGCATGCAAGCATGTTTTCATGATTAATCCTGTCTTGTCATGTCATATTATTGTATCAACTCTTGAGGGTCTTATCCAAAGAACATTGCATCAACACCATTATCGAGCTTAAGGTAATATCATTTAAATTTCAATATTTCCTTGAGGTTTCCAGCCTCTTCCCTACTAGGGGTAAGCTCTCATTTTTTAACATCAATGTTGTAGTGGAGGTTAATTCTTACTTAGGGTTTAACTTATGTAAACCCTTATGTCCAACCAAACACTTTTCCTCTCTTTTCTATGTGTGGGATCTAGATCCAACAATCGAAAGTTGTAGAATTGTAGAGAGAAGACTAATACAATTCTAGATTTTGAACAAGTAAAACTTCTGGTCTAAGGAGTGTCACTTCATCAACTGATACCTTTTCACCTGAATTTTGGGAGAACAATTTGCAAAGCATCCTAATTTGGAATTTGTGGTTTTTAGCTGACCAAGACACCCCTAAGTCTAGAGCACCTAATTCTCTTGACTGACACTTTTAGACCTTCAAATTTCAGTGATGGGTTCTTTTATGCATTTCGTTTCTAGATCCAAGCTTACATTCTAATTTATAGTTTTGTATCTTTCTATTTATGTTGATTCTGGACAATTTCCTAACACTTTACTTAGTTCTTGTATCATTTCTTGACTTCATCATATCCAATCATACCAAATCAAAAGAGAACAATCAGCCATAATTCCCAACTCTCCTGAAGGATTGAATTTAGGCTTAATTGATTGTTATCTAATGAATGTAAGAATTGGAAATGATTGCTAGTTTGCATGTTTAAGCTAGTGAATACCAAATCCAACCCCTTTTCACTAACAAAATGAAAAATATCTTTTTCCAGGCCTATATTATTTCGTAGCACATTTCTTTGCGTAATATTGAAATTAAGTTTTTTTTATTGAAAGAACATTTATGTGGAATGTAATGCATTTTGTTCAGTTTTTTTTAACACTATTATTTTTCTTGATGTCTTGACTAAAGATTTTTTTTGTAATGGGCCACGTTTTTTAATAATAATTATTTTTTTAAAAGAAAATAAAATAGATATTGTATTTTTTGGAAGACTTATAGTAAGGCCCACACACTTACAAAATGATGTTTTCTAAATGACTTCATTTGATCCCCCAAAAGGTGAAGTAAAATTGCATTTTTGCTAGTGTAATGGTGGAAAATTAGGGTTTCCACCATTAGATGCATGAAAACCACTAATTTGCCATTACATTCAAAAGAGGGGAGAATCCAATAGATTCAATCACAAATCAACAATGATAAGGACTGAATGCATATTGGATTCAAGGGGGAGAGGTGTGAATTGTTTGCCCTCTTTTGTGAGTTGAAATGCTGAATTAAGGTAAAGTGCTGAAAAAGTCAAGGTAAAAATGCATAAATAGTGAGCTACAAATACGGGATTTTTGCGTGCACTTGGATTTGAGTAGTATATGCAGATTCAGATGTGATCCCCAAAAAAGCTCCAAAAATGTCGAGACCGGTGTGCCCGTCTCCCTGGTCCTCCTACTTTTTCGCATGCCAAAGAGGGTTGATTCATCTCTGCAAATAATGCCTATTCTGAAGAGTACAACTCTGTACTTATTTCTTGCACACAGAAAGAAAGGGAAATAGTTGGGAATAGGGGCTTGCCTTAAGACAAACCCCAGTTTTGGAATTAACCATGAAATTGAGATATTGATAACAAAAATTGTTGTAATGGAAGGTTCTCCTTTTGAGGGAGATGTTGTAAAATGACTGAAAATCAAATGATATACCTCCTTGTGAAGTTTTGTTTGTCTCCACATGAAATTAGGGTTTGACGAAATATTCAACAAAATAGGATGAAAGATGTCTACTTCAATGCTTGAATCTTGACTTTATTGTTGCTCCAAGGCTTGAAGGAAGATCGATTAATGCTCAATTTCTCTTGAATTCTTGAATGATTGATATCATGTGATTGTTGAATGCTTGGTAAATGATTTATAGATGTGTTAGATGTCAAATGAGAGGGAAAAATCTCCTTTTATTCTTGCTCGTCGGATAAATTGCTATTTTCTTGACATGAGTCGACACCTAGCAAGAAATCTTGCTCAAATTTGAAATAGGGCCAAGGGTTAAAAGGGGGCTCAAATTAGGGGGACTAGAGCATGGCACCCTTGTCCTACCCCTATTTAGGGCTAGGATAATATGTCAGGTGTGTAGAAAAAGTAAAAAATGATGCAATGCATAAGGGGCATGAGCATAATCAAGTCCCAATCAGGCCAAGGGGTGCAAACGCTAAGGTAGGGACCCAATGCGGTCAAAATTGTACAAGGGTGCAATTTTAGGACACTACAGCTAGCACTTTGATAGTTGTGGAGTTGACTTCGCCAGGGGTTTGATTTAAGCTTAGAAGTTTCCATCCAAATGAATTTGATCCAAGCACCTTCAATAGAACCCCCTTGATATGTAACTTTTTTAAGGGGCTTCAATTATTATTTTTTATAGAAGGAATTGGGTGTTCTATAAGTGAGACATGCTATTATGATATTAGTAGTCCACAAGTCATTTACTCAAACTATTTAATACAAGAGCATCCTAGGCTGATGAGCTATATTGCATCAACCAAAAATAATTTCTTTTAGTTTGTTTTATTTTGTAGTTTGTACCTTTCTTTTCCAATCATTTTATTCACTATAGTTGGAATATATAGTCCAGTCACCAATAGGCACTCAAGCCAACATGATTAAAGCCTTTGTGTGGCATCACATTTTACTCATGAAAATTTTCACTTTTATCCAGAATGCTAACAAATCTCCACACACATGTCCATGTTTCTATATTATATTCCTTGATCATTTGACTTTATGACATGCTAAATTAGGCTAAAGAGGTTTACATGTTATGTGCCAAGTCTTAGGGACTTGCACCAAGGGTTAATGATTCAAAGAGGCTTATTCTAAGAGGGGTTATGTTTAGAGTTGCATAATATTTTGAAGCTACCAATTTAAGATTCACTTTAAGAAGCTAGTATTGTGCAATTCTTAGGCAATGCATTTGCGTCTCAAGGATGACAAAAAAATTCTTATAATTTGAGTCCATTGATCCTCTTCACCTTTATCATGGGTGATATAATGAATTTTTAATTGACATATCTAATTTCTACATATTTTATATAAAGAGATGATGGATGTGAACTAAAGGACTTGGGTGAAAATTTGAAAGATGATATATGGTAAGAAGAGATTTGAAGACCAAACCTTGTATAGGTAACTTGGAGTAGAGTAAGAGGATTGAGATGATTTCAAGGAAGCTAATATTTATGATTGTGCCAAAGTGAATGTTCTAATTTGTATGGTAATCAAATAGTCAAGGCCTAGAATATTGTAAGCCCATTGCAAGAAATAATGATGATGTAATTTTGATAGTTTAATATATTGGATCCAGATGGTTGTTACGGTATCATGTTGATTTTCATTTTCATCGTACATAGATCGTATGAATTTGCGTTGAGGCTACATGGCCAAACAATCCTTAGTCGAATCCTTCATCCATGATTGCATTAAAATGCATAATTAATTCTTTAATTTTATTTTTCTAACAATGTAAAGAATCAACACAATTTTATATTTGATTGCTTAAAAAAATTAAAACATATGTAAGCACTTAATAGATTTGAAAAAATAAAAATATAACAACTTCTTAAATAAGCTAAAAAAGATTGATTATTTAAACATCAATAACATCACAATATTTGATTGTTTTAAAAAATCATAATATTTATTTATTTTTGATAGATAATGGGCCTATGGATGAATAATTTTATTACTTGAATGAAATTAAATAAGGTTTAGAACCTAATTTAGTGTGGGCACCGGTAGGAAAGAATCAGGCAAAGAAAACCTTCGGTCTTGCCCA